>NC_137624.1:18696488-18886488 GCF_963280865.1 Gymnoscopelus braueri
GCAATGAACCATAGAATGACTGGGACATGAACATGTCATCTCAATGCTGAGGGTCTGCGCTTTAGACCGCTACACCATCTCTGTGCCATTCCCATCATATGTCTTGAAGTGTTTATATGTCAGCCTTCAGTTAGTAAAGTTGAAATACTTCAGCATATAGAGCTTCATCATGTAACTTTACTATTCTACCCCGAATTTGTCTTTTAGTGCTTTTTAGTAATTTTTTTGTAGTTTAGCTGGCAAAACTTGACAATTGACTCTCTACTGAAAGACTGAGTATTACTACACCATTACTCATTACTTTTGAAATGTTTAATTTCACATTGAACTACAGTAGGTCTGGGACTTGAACATGGAAACCCAGTGCTGAGAGTTTGAGCATTAGTCCACTACACCATCACATGTTTAATGTATAGATGTAGTCTTCTAGCGCTTTAAAGTTTTCTTTTGGACTGACCAGCAAAGCCCAGCTTCCCAGCTTGGCTTTGCTGGTCATTCCAGCCAGCCAGCTAGTTACTTTACACCACTGTTGTTCCTTAAATCTAATTATTGTCTCCGCCAGGCCGAAAGGCATGGCGAGAGAGTATGTTTTGCCCCCTGTCCGTCTGTCCGTCCGTCCGTCCGTCCGTGTGTCTGTCCGTTAGAGATGCGCGGATCGCGGTTTTAGCCGCGGTTGCCGCAGTTAACCGCAGTTTGGGTGGATTTGGGTCAATCAAATATAATTATGAATTCATATTGGATAAACCGCGGGTGAAATAATGCGGGAATTAAATTAATGATATCAATCTATAGGCCTATAATAGCTTTTAAAAAGCACTAAATTTCACCGTGTGTGCGTTTGTAGTATTTTAATATTACGTCATTTTACACCAGGCAAAAAATCGCCGCTCACGACATGTTGCTTTACAGGCAGCCAGTGTTGCCAGGTTGCGAGAGAAATAAGTAGCCAGGTCTATGAAAACAAGCCCAAAACAAGTGCCAAACAAGCCCAAAAGTCGCAACACAGAGCATTGTTTTTGCTCTGTGTTTTGTTTTCACTTTTTCTTTCTTTTTCTGTAAAGCACTTTGAGCTGCATTTATGTCATGAAAGGTGCTATATAAATAAAGTTTATTATTTTAAAAGTCGCTTATAAAAAGCTTATAAAAAGCCGACATGGCAACAAAGTGGTTGAAAGCGAAAGTAACTTAATGAAGACGTGCGCTTGTTGTTACCATGGTTGTGGATTGTATACAGTCACTGCATCGCGACAGTGGTGAGTAACACTGTTTATAAGAAAACTAACGTCAGGAAAATAACAATTATTTGGTGCGGTTGGTGCGGATCTATAAATAGGATGATATAAGTACCGCGGGTGGATGGCGGATGGATAATGAACTTGTTAACGCGGATTTGGGTGACAAAAAAAGCCATCCGCGCATCTCTACTGTCCGTCCTTCTGTCTGCGACCAGCTAATATCCGCCACCGTTGGCCCGGCCGCTGTGAAACTGCGCACACACACACTCCCTGGATGCCACAGCAGAACCTCTGCCCGACATTTTTCAGATCAGCCTGTCATAGCGCCACCATGAGGCCGACTTTTGTAGAAACACATTTTTGGATATTATTTATATATATTTATATATATTATTGATCGGTTGCCTCTGCTACAGACAGTTGCAGGTTCAAGTCCCATGCCATCAATGTACACGGAGGACGATCGGGGGGACTGTGTCCCTCCCCTGTTTCCTGATAGTTAAAGGTGGGGGGTTATGTCTGAAAGAACTCTTCCCAGCTAAAGTTTTACAGAAATAAATTCTAGGTGATCATTGGTGTCATCGCTGGACTTTGAGTCTTGTCCTTCTGCTGTATTGCTGGATACATGAGAGGGGGACATTTAATTTTACAAAAGAGTCCGGGCATTGGCATCATACACTTATTTAAAAACTTTGGCAGGCTACTGGTCCTACATACTTACCCCTAGAAACCCCATTCAAACTTTAAAATGTTCATCCTAATGTGGACATGTTTGCCTGAAAAGGAATCTTTGAAATGTTTCAGAGTTTTAGAATTGTACTCCTTTAAAAGTTCAGAGATTTATATTGGAGGCCGATGGAAGATTTTGGGACCTAAAAAAAACACTTTCACCTAGAAACTCCATTCATAGTTCAAAAAGTCCACCTTACTGTGGATATGCATCCTTGAGATGTTTTACTTTGAAATGATTTGTAGTTTTTGAAATATTTAACTTTAAGCGCCCAATGCATTGTCAATGGACATTTAAACAGGGGAAAAAGTACAAACTTTGGCAGGCTACTAGTCCTACTTACACCTAGAACCCCCATTCAAACTTTAAAATGTTCATCTTAATGTGGACATGTTTGCCTGAAAAGGAATCTTTGAAATGTTTCATAGTTTTAGAATTGTACTCCTTTAAAAGTTCAGAGATTTATAATGGAGGCCTATGGAAGATTTTGGGACCTCAAAAAAACACTTTCACCTAGAAACTCCATTCACAGTAAAAAAAAAAAAAAAAAAGAAGTCCACCTTACTGTGGACATGTGTATGCTTGAGATTTTTACTTTGAAACAATTTGTAGTTTTTGAAATATTTAACTTTAAGCGCCCAATGCGTTGGCAATGGCAATGGCCATAAAGGCGAAAAAAGTTAGTAGACCCGTGGGAGCCAGATTGCTCAGATGCCGAGTTTCCTGTGCTGGGATTCGATCCCATGACCTTGTGGTCTGAAGTCAAGAGCTCTTCCTTGGACTGTAAGGGGGGTTGAAGGGGGAAGAGAGAGGTAAGAAGAAAAAGAGAAGAAATAAGGGAAAAGGAGAGACATTTTGTGAAAAAGGAAGGGGAATGGATGCAATTCTAACTCAGCTTCATGTAAAATCCTGCTGCAAGCAATTATGTACCCAAATATTTCAAAAAGCACTGAAATGTTAAAACTAGCGTAGCCTATACCACAACTAATGGCTCTAGGAGTCTCAACAGTTATAAGTGACTACCGTTTAATCTAGCTGAAGAGGCAATTCATTGACCACAATTTTGCACAATTTTAACATTCCAGATCGATTGAAATATGAATCCACTGTGCCGACTAATACACCATGACATAGGAGTATGTGCTAAAGATGTAATCACAGGTAATCACAGGGCTATCTGCTTGATATATTATAATAAAAGTGCATTCAGGTATTATGAATCAATGAATTGAGTGCTAACATTTGATGTAAACATACACAACAGGACAAAGGTGAAACAGTAAGCACAGCACTGCAGGGAATCGAACCCTGTTCCCAGCAGAAACCAGGAGTACCGACTACCAGTGCTTTTTTTGCCATGTTGACACCATATGTCCATACTTGCATGGAAATGTATGAAAAGATATGAATAACCTGGCTTTATCAACACAGCTCTCCTTCGGTGTTTACTGATTGACCTAATCACACTAGACTATACAATAGCACAGTGATTCTCTGACTGGTAGCCACTAGCCACCTACACATCAGCTATTTGAAAATAGCTGATCTACAAGCTTGTTGATCAGCTATTTTCAACAAATCAGACCCTTAAACTAAGCTAAACACAGGAGCATGATAGTGATCAGTGAGTATGAATCATTACATTTGTCTAACATGGACTGTTGTTAGCTTTAAGCCAAAGCTGCAGACAGCCCAGTACACATTTATACAATCCCAGATCGATCTAAAAAACGAATCCACTGTATTCACCAACTCACCAGGTTATTTGAGCATAAAATCGTTTGCTTTACCATGTTATAAACTGCCTCACAGAGCCTTTAAACCCTTATTTAAAAAAGCAATGCTAACACTCTACATTTCGTTAGCATGGTCCTCCCTTGATCAAAGGTGACCAAAAAAATTATCTGGCAGTTTTAACACACAATGTTACATGTGTTTAGTGGCGTTTCTGTGGAAAATAAAAGGCACTTTTACCTGTATGCTGCTGCTGCTGCTGCTGCTAGTGCTGTGTGACCACTGCAGCATTATAGCCTATGCTGTCACAGTCAGTGAGACAGATAAAAATCCAGGTCTTAATGTCATCAAAAACATATGAAACATAAAATCGAAATGTTATTGGGGTCTAACTGGCACCAAGAGACCGTCCTTATTTTTTATTCATTCATTGGCTAGAAATGTGGAAGGAAAACGAGGGGGAGATTTCATTGGCTAGAAATGCGGGAGGAAAATGAAGGGGGATTTTTTGGTTGGCTGGAAAAGGAATGAAATTGAAGCCGGGACCTTGTGAATGGTCATATAATGAAGCTTCCTTACACTCCACTGGTGGCGTGCCTTGCTGGGCATTGGACTGCCGATCCCAACCCCCAGTGATTGAATCCTGCTGCTGGCACTCGCCGTCTCAAGCAAACTTGAGCCACCACCGAGTGAGATAAAGCGAGCGAGTTGCCGTGCCGAACCTTGCGAGCCGACTCACCGCCGTCCGGGTTATGTACCGATAGGCACAGAATCGTAAATCATGTTTTGGGGTGACTGTTTGCCCCAACTGCCACTCAAAGTGGCTACTGGCCAATCACAGCGCGTCTTTTCCGGGACTTGTCAGAATCTAGTTGTATAAAACTATCACGCCTCTGCCTCGCACTGTGACAATAATGGGCGTTGACAAAGCACTGATATACTGTATGAACCACATGGCCTTGTATTGTATATGACCCCTCATTGACACAACTCTCCAGTGCTTTGGTAACAATAAACTTGTTTTGACGTGGGCATGAGTTTGCAGTTCCGGTTGAATGGGATTTAAAGAGAAGGACTGAGTTGAGTCTGTTTTGTAGTGATTAGACTCCAGCACCACCAGGTAGACTCCCCAGCCCCCTCGCCATGCTAAGCCCCCAGTTCTTGGGAGAAGACACGCACGCGTTAAAGTGAGAAAACAAAGACACTGCAAAATGTTATGGCATGATAGCCAAAGTGAGCGAGCGAGAAAGATGGAGAGCGCGTGCACAGAAAGCTCAAAGTTGTACTTTGTTGCCCACTGTTTAATGCACACCAACAAATGCCGATCTATAAGCTCGCGCAACACGTTGTGAGCTTGCAGATCACCTATTTTCAGTGAGTGACTCCAGGGGAGTCCTTAAAGGTAGTGTAAAGTGATAAATAAATGTTTTGTTATTTTTGTTTATTTGTTAAAATTAGCGTTAACTGGCTATATTCCGTTAGTAATCATTGCTATTGTTCAGTAACGGGGGTCTCTCCGCAGTAAACACACACACATCTGGAAACCAATTTCATCCAATCAGGAGAGAGCACTCATACGGGATACAGGATAATCAAGTGAAATTGGTAGCGATGAAACAAACAAATGAACAGACAGTATCGGTATTGGAGCACTATACTGTAACGTTGAAGCTAGTAAATGGGTTCTCTTGATTGGCTGAAATTGGCAACCCACCTGAAAATGTATTTTCTGTTTACTAAAGAGCTGGAGAGACGGGGAGACCCCTGTTACTGAACAAGCACACAGAATATAGAGCTTTAATTATTGAACAAAACCAAAAAACATAAAACAAAAACACTCAAAAATAGGACTTACAGGACTGGTTTTCAACGTCGGGTTCGGGGACCACAAGGAGTCCAAATGGTCCCTTACGGGTCTGTAACTCTGAGAGTGTACAAATGGAACCAAATGGACCCGTAATGAGCACTGACTGTTTTACAGTGTAGATTGTGGTTCCAGTAATAGTTTAGTTGGGTGATTCTCAACCTTTTTAACTTTAAATGCACCCTAGTTTGATATGTATTAGGCTACTGACCGTCAGACCCCCATTTGATCCTTTTGTTTTTAATTCTTATATATCTCTGAGATCTCAATCTACACTGTAAAATACGTATTGTTCATTTTACTCTAACAGGTCCATTTGGCCCCATTTCTACACTCTCAGAGTCACAGACCCAAAAGTGTCCATGGGGACCCCTGGTGGTCCTTGGACCCAACGTTGAGAAACGGTGACTCAAGCACATTTAACTAATTCAATCCGGGGGACGCCGCATGATCTGCCGTTTTTTAGATTTCTTTGGGCTATTCAAAAGATAGAAGATATACAAGCTCAGGTCCCTGGAACAAAATATTTTACAAATGTTCGCTTTACAAATATATATATTTAAACTTGCACAAATGTTCTAGATTTAAAAAAAAAAATGCAGATTATGAGCTTGTATATCTGCTATTTTTGAATAGCCAAAGAAATCTAAAAATGATAGAGATGCGTTCTGAATGGGACCTACTCTTGGAAATGTCACCAGGATTTCTGGGAGTGTGGGGTAAATATTGCAATCTCCCCTTATATTATGGTTATTCTGGGCTATTGAGCATACTTCAGATAATGCCGGCTCGAGGAGAATAAGGTAAGCACGCACTTTTCACATAATGTATGCATCTGATTAGCCCATGGCTGTTGCCATGGTTAGCCGGCATTATCTCCAACTTCTATAGCAGATGGCAGGATGTCTGAGCGGGCTGCGTGGGAGCAAAGAGAGAGAGAGGGATGAAAAGAGATAGAGAGGAGAGAGAGATGAAAGAGGGGGAGGAGAGTGAGAGAGACAGAGAGAGAGACAGAGAGCGAGAGAGAGAGAGAGAGAGAGAGGAGGGGAGGAGACGGGTCAGAAAAAGAAGAGTAGGAGCAGAGAGGGAGTACAGGAGAGGGAGAGAGAGAGAGAGAGAGAGAGAGAGGGGGGGATGGATGGATGGATGGATGGATGAATGGAGACAAGCAGGCAAAAAGAAGGAACTGGGCGGTGGTGGAAAAAGTACTAAAATGTATCAAAATGTACTTAAAGTTCCAAAAGTAAAAGTACTCGTTATGCAGAAGGTCTCATTTCACAAGTTTTCAAATGTATAAAATGTATAAAAATCCTTTGAAAATAGCAGATCTACAAGCTCACAACTTATCTTATGCATCTATTGACGGCTAAACATGGCAGGCAACCATGGGCTAATCAGACGCATACACATATTTTGCTCTGAGACGTAGTGGAGTAGAAGTAAAAGTATTGCAAATACTCCAGTGAAGTAAAAGTACCTCAAAATTGTACTTAAGTACAGTACTTGAGTACATGTACTTAGTTACTTTCCACCACTGGAATTGGGGGAGCGATAGACCCCCCCCCCCCTCCTTACTCCTTTTCAGTCTCCCTGCAGGATCCGTCTATGAGTTTGAATCGATTCAGCACACTGTGGTATATTAGAATGCAAGCTGTCGGAGTCTATCCACTCATTAGGCAAGCAGAAGGCCCATCTTGTTGTTCAGATGGGGTCAGGGCCACATCATGACTCAGCTGGGAGAGTTTGCATGGGGCTCTCTATTCCTAATGTGTGTCCTGAAACGCCGCGAGAGAGACCGAAGTAGAGGTCTCCCGCACTTTGTGTCAATTAATGTTCTCCCCAGCTCAGCACTCAGAGCCCATGTATCCTTTAAGTGCATGCGGTCCGTGACTGCCCCATGTCACGTTCAAATTACAATCACGATCGATCGTAGTTTTTCTATTGAAATGGGAATGCCAAATTTTTTCCTTCTTTACTGTCGTTAAATGTATTTGTATTAAATGAGCACAGGGGAGTTGGTGGCTTAAACACACACACACACACACACACACACACACACACACACACACACACACACACACACACACACACACAGAACATAGAGTATATATATATATATATATATATATATATATATATATATATATATATATATATATATATATATATATATATATATATATATTAGTCAGCCCAGCTTTCTGAGGTGAAGTGATATGGTAAAAAAAGATAGCGGCAAAAATAAACTAGAATCCATTTCTTCTGCATGTGGGGAACGTTACCGTGGCACCAAATCTAAAAACTGTCACCTCCGCCTCTGCTGCTCCCACTCTGCTATACTGCTCCATCTATCCTGCTCTCTCCCCCCTGATTTCACTCTCTCTCCAATCCTCTCTCTCCCTCCTTTTCCTGCTATCTTTCACCTGCTCTCGCCCTCCCTCGCTCTCTCTCTCACCCTCACTTTACTCCCTCCTCAGAATCGGGAGTAGTCAGACTTGCACACGCACGCACACAGCTGTATGCACACTCATGCACACGCATGCACTCACTCACAAACTCCCCATCTTACACAGTAAAATCCTTCAAGTTAATTTTACTCCCAAGAGCGTACAAATGGACCCTTCCGGGTCGGTTTGGTTCCGTTCTCTTGGGAGTTAAACGGGACAAAGCGGACCCGTAGTCGTACACTGTACAGAGTTAAATTCACGCTTGTGATTTCACCGTGGAATGTTGTTAAAGTCAGGGATGGAGTGATTCCGATGGGCCCCCGTGTTGCCCACGCCTAGAATTCGCTGTTGCTGCTGCCTTTATTAGTTCGATGTCTTCCTCTGTCCGTTCTCTTCTCTTTGGCATCTGTCGGCTGGCTGCCGCTGTGCCTGCAGGACACCAGAGGAGACGACCGGCATCCTCAATGAAGGAAGGAAGCTCGGTACACACTCATCCTCACGCTCCAGCGCCCGCATGCCTGAAGAGATGACAAGGAGAGGGAGAAAGGTGTAGGTTGACAGACCAAAACAGCTCTCACATCCCCGCAGATGCACGAACACACAAGGGCACGCAGAGTTGTGCTTGTGCGTGCGTGCGTGCTTGTGTGCGTGTGTGTGTGTGTTCACAGACAACCCTCTACACACAGACACACGTGCACGCACGTATGCACACACACATGCACACACACATGCACACACACACAGAGAGAGAGAGAGAGAGAGAGAGAGAGAGAGAGAGAGAGAGAGAGAGAGAGAGAGAGAGAGGCATGCACGCACACAGATACTTGTAGAGTAGTCACAGCTGGATTATATTTGTCCTCTCACACTCTCATTTGGTGCAGGAGGGAAGTACTCACGACAGGATGTGCTACCTGCAATACAAGCTGAAGAAACTCTCAGTACATGGTGACAGCCTACAAAAATAGTGTCTTTTAGATGGTAATTATTTTATTCCACAATCTGTCAATCATCATCATAAGAAATCATGTCCAACATCCACCCATGAAGTGCTCTCCAAAAAAACACAGATAGAAGCCAGATTTCTCAGTCATCATTGGGCTCCAAGGTGGCTTGGATGATAAGGACGAGATTTAGTCAACAAATTAACAGATTGCACATGCCTAATACAGCATGTGGGATGCCTAATTGGTACATGTGAGTGAATCTGGCTTGAGGACAGGGGCAACATGATGACAAACCATCTCACTCAAAGTGATGTTTTTGGATTTTGACGGCTAACTAACCGAAAATCAACATTATAGGAAGTTGAACCGAGTGGGCCCACTTTCTGCCTTGCACATTGTAAACCTACACACTCACAGAGAGAACAGAACATTAAGTTGTCTGAGGAGGTTTTAAACTATATTGATTTGGAAACTTGCAGAGTTTCAAAACTTAAAGCCATTTTTTCAATCTTCATAAGCTTCTAAGAGCACTGATGATTTGTTCTAGTGCGGCCAATTAAAACAAGACTAGGTCAAAAGTTCTGTCTTGACCGTTTAGGCGAGTTTCTGTGCCACGGTATCACAGAGATGTGATAAGGCAGCTACAAGGCAGAGAGCAACACTCTTCATAGAATATCTATCAGAGACAAGCACCAAAGCAGAGATGACAAGGGCCGTTTCTCAATACCAAGAAAGCAAAGAATGGCTTTGTGTACTTGAAGAATGTTCTCTTAAGGCCTAACTATGTAACTTTTCGTTTAATTTTTTTTTTTTTACTTTTGTCCAATCTGTATGGTAGAGTATGTTAACACAATATAACTACAATTGGGCTGGTTGTATTTTGTCGCCCTGATCTTCTATTGGTCATGTCTCACCTAGACACAGGATCTGACACAAATTTTGACCTAATGGTCAAGATTAAATGTATTCCCCGAGCAAGCAGGCTGACTCTATTAGCTCAATGGTAAAACATTTCAGCACTTCAGCAGGAATCCAGGTTCAAATCCTGGGTAGAAGAGGAAAGTTACATAGTGCTGCTTTAACACACAGAAGTGTGTTAACTTGCTGTAGCCTATGCAGTAAGTTAACACACTGTAAGTAGTTATAATGTTTCCAATCAGAATGATATATTCTCTAAATATGCTTGGATGAGGTTATTCACTGCACCACTCCTGTTGCAAAAGTCAATACAACTCCCAAGTAATTTAGAACATAATTCAAAACACTTTCCTTAATTTGTGTCATTATGAGTTCTTTCCAACTTTAAAGTTGGAACAGTTTCTAGCTAAAAGTATGAAGGACTAGATAGGTGCCAAAAAACAGGCAAAATAATTATAAATAAAGAATAAATAGTGAGGATAACATTAATGTGCCACATTTAACACTGATTTTACTGTGTGGATGTTGGGCCAGTGACAGAGAAATGCAAGAATTGTATAAATAAATCCACACAATATTATAATTGCTGCAGCATGGGCAGCTGCTGTGGCTTATCATTTGGCTCTCCATGCCTCACAGTGATACGCACAGTCACTGCTATTCTCTGACATGTCTCTGTTTCCCCCAAAAAAAGAACTCACACCAAAACGTAGGGGTATGAGGACGCCAAACATACAGACATAGTGTGTGTTCAAATGAGCTCACAGCTAGCAACTCAAGGCCCATGGAACAGTGGTTCTCAAACGGTGTGCCAACTTATAAGGCACTGGTGTGACGTGAGTCCAGGTGGGATTTTGTTAGAACCACATACTATCATTACAATACAACTATTCAAAAAGTTATGAAGTGTGCTTTAATTTATGGTACTATACAAGTATTTTGTGTGCATCTATACCATAACCATAACAGAATATATTTGAACCCCTTTCAACCTGGCATCTCTATTCTGGGCATGTTATTATATGTAGGGGCGGAGCTCGTACATTTTTATTGATAATGAGCACCTTATCGATCCTGGTTATTGATGCAGGCTTTTATCGAGCTCACTATTGAGCCTTTTCTATTATTTTGTGGAAAGACGTGAGACGACAAATTCTTAACAGAACCGGTGTATTTTTTATTGGCCTGTGAGTTTGTGGCTGACCACCATCTAAAATAAAATTAAGATGACAAAAGTAAAACATATTTCTTGCCTATCATTAAAACCATTCATTAGTGTGCAGTAAGTGTTACAGTAAATGGCTGTATATTATGAATAGTTGTGTAATAATTACTATAAAATCTCCATGATCTTCAGCTCTTTATAAACAGAATATGCATATTTATCTAAACTTTGTTTTAACCACAAAATATCACTTGTACAACATTTGACTAGGGCCTTCAAATACAGTACTTTTCTAACCTTTTTACTTGGATAATATTGAATAAACTGTTAACTGGTTAATGTGTGTACCGTCACTTTACAATTTATACTTCATCATACGACAGTGTCACACACCAAACATGTGCGATCTACAAGCTCACACGCGTCTGATCGCACCACGTTGTGAACTTATAGATCTGCCATGTTCGGCAACGATAGACTGAGAAAACGTTGCACATTTACTATGTCACGTAAGGCGACACTAGTCACTATCAATTGGATCATTAATATTGTCAACAGAGACTTGCTACCATACCTAGGGCAGAAGAGGACAAGTGAAACTTTTGAGCGTTTCACTCGTCGTAATGCTATTGTTCCACCGCACATGTAAACACAACAACGACGCAACCACCCGAGTGTACAAAATGGAACCAAATTCAGAACCGGGTTGGACCCAGACCCGGTTTTCGAGCCCCGTCCCTAATTATATGCAGAGTGTATTAAGTAATTAATCATTTGTTTTTATCCACAGTTTCACATTGTGAGTTTGTAGATTGGGCTGTTTTCAGTTTTCACTATATGAATACATTGGCGCAATTCCATTTTGACTTGCCCATTGGTTTGAAAACAACTGCCTTAGAATATAGTGCAAAATGATAGCCCATCCGGAGTTTTGTGGACCTGGAGAAGGCATAATGACCACTGGCCAGGTCCCCCCTGGGAGTTATTGTGGAAGGGGCAGCGGGAGTATGGGCTGAGGGGTTCCCTGCTGAGGGCCTTCCAATCTCTGTGCTGTACACCCAAAGCGAGAGCTTTGTCCGGGTTCTCGGTATTAAGTCTGATTCATTCCCAGTGGGGGGTTGGCCTCCGGCAGGGCTGCGCCTTGTCACCTATCCTGTTTGTGATATTCATGGAAAAGGATACAGTATAGAGGCGCAGCCATGAAGGAGAGGGTTTATGGTTCGGTGAGCTGAGGATTGCATCGCTGCTTTTCGCAGATGATGTGGTCCTGATGGCATGCAGCATCAGGCTGTGACCTTCATCACTTACTGGATTCCAGTTCGCAGCCAGTGGTGGAAAGTAACTAAGTACATTTACTCAAGTACTGTACTTAAGTACAATTTTTACTTTACTGGAGTATTCCCAGTTTGCGGTACTTTTACTTCTACTCCACTACATCTCAGAGGCAAATATTGTACTTTTACTGCACTACAATTATTTGAAAACTTTAGTTACTAGTTACTTTGCACATATAAATTATTATATCATAATTGTATAGTTAATAACATACATTAACCCTATTTTATACCTAGGCTATTTGAAAATAGCCGATCTGAGGCCATGGTTCTCAGTAGGAAACCAGTGGATTGCCCACTTCAGGTAGGGAATGAGTCCTTTTCCAAAGTGAGTCTTAGTTGTTGGGTCTTGTTCTCAAGTGAGGGGAGGATTGAGCATGATGACGGAGGTGGCCGAAATGGGTTTTTATCAGTCGGGTGGCTGGCAACTCCATCAGGGATAGGGTAAGAAGCTCAGTCATCCATGAGGGAATTGGAGTAGATCCATCGCTCTTTTCCATTGAAAGGTGTCACGACCTGTGGTGGTATTGTCTCCTGTTTTCTGTGGTATTGTCATTTTATTTTGAAGTAATGTTCCTAGTGTTTCCTGTTTTCTTTGTAGACTCTTGTTTTCTTGTCTCACCTACCCTGTGATTGTTAATTTGAGTGACTTGTGTCCCGTTTCCCTCAGCCAATCACTGTGTTGATTGTTTTTGAGTTCCCTAGAACCTTAGAGGTATATATGTCACAGGGAAATTGGCATTCATAGGGAAATTGGAAAGGTATGCTCGTTTTTAGGCGCGGACCTGGCTTTTGTTGTTCCCCCCAGCATAGCAACCAGGAAACTACGCTAGGGGAACGCTGAGGAGCACTGAAAAAAAAAAAGGATAATATGAGAGAAATATTCTATGACAGGTGCGCCGACTCAGCAGACCTTGAGGCCGAGGAGGCACGCCCGAGCGCCTCCAGGCGCGAGTGCCCGCGCCGACTGGCCGATGGTCTGCTAGTCGAATCAGTGCCGTCCGAGTTGTAAACCGATAGGGGGAGAATAGATCTTTTCATGGGTTACTATCCCATGCCCGTGCACATAGTGTGTGTGTGTGTGTGTGTGTGTGTGTGTGTGTGTGTGTGTGTGTGTGTGTGTGTGTGTGTGTGCGTGTGCGTGTGCGCATGTGCATGCGTGCGTGCGTGTCTGTGTGTGTGTGGGGGGGGGGGCTCTACGTAACAGGTGTGTTGATTACATAGACAGATTAACGTCACCAGTCGTAATCAAAGTGAATCGATAACAAAGGGGGAAGCGAGGGGGGGGGGGGATGAAAACGAGCGCTCCTTTTTCAATTTCACTGGTTTTCCAATTTCCCTGTAACATATATATACCAGTTTGGTTCAGTGCGTGTATGTTAAATCCCCTGTTTCTTTTAACTGTGGTAGATGTCAGCTTTGCCACCCTGTATTGTGAGGAGTGGAGAACAAAGACTTTGTTTGCACTTTGAGTTGGAGTCCGATGGAGTTTAGCTGCATTTGGGTCGAGCTTAGACAAATCCTGACAGAAAGGCGCAATTTGAGGTAGTTTGGGTACCGGTATCTAAAGGATGCCTTATTATTAAGAGCTTGGAAAATAATGTAAACGTTTGCCAACCAACACATTTTTGCTCAAGATAACCTTTACTTATTCTACAAAGAAAAGGAACTTAAAATGTATTACTTGCTTTATTATGACCTACTGTATATGAAAAAAAATCTGTGTTATTAATAAAATTTATTTCAGTATGGGTAACAGTGTGTTATCATATCTTGTCAACCCTGATTTTACACTATTCATTGTAGGTTTTTTTTTTCACACTGAATTATTATACATATATTTTTACCTTGAGCCTGACATTGGGTTGTCGTTTCCCCGAGTCTACTCCAACATCTGAGTGTCTACCTCCAGGCCCTTACAGAACTACAGCACTGACCTAATCCTCCAGTCCTTAGATCTGAATAATTGGATGCTGCTTTGAAATTCAAAGCATGGAGAGGACAGGGAAGGGGATATTAAGAGTGAGGGGCAGGTGTGGGGCAGAGAGGTGAAGGGGAAGGGAGAGGAGAAGATAGAAGAGGGGAGGTGAGAGGAGAGGCAAAGACATGGAAGAGGAGGAGAGAAGATAGAAGAGTAGACGCGTGAGGAGGGGAGAGGGCATAGAAGGGGAGGAGAGGAGAGATGACAGAGAGGAGCAGAAATGTGACGGTGGGGCCAGAGGTGAAGGGGAGACATGGAAGGAAGAGGAGAAAACATGGGAGGAGAGGAGATTCTCATTGTCATTACTGAGATGGAGACAGAAACGCAGGAATGTGTTAAAGTAGATATCTGTGAGTGACAGACAGCTAGTTGGTAAAGTGGGAGGAGGAGAGATGACCTTTCCATGAAGAGGAGATGTCTCCAAAAGGAGCAAGGAAGAGGCCAATGTTTCTTTCGCTTCAGTGACTCATCTCTCCTATAGCAGAAAGCTGTCTACCATCTTGAGGAACCACCAAGTATAGTCTGTCTCTCTTTCTCGCCAACACACACACACACACACACACACACACACACACACACACACACACACACACACACACACACACACACACACACACACACACACACACACACACACACACACACACACACACACACACACACACACACATTGGACCAAGCATAACAACACTGATCAGCTTGAACATCAACAGGGCGTGGCAAAGATTATATTTGACTAAAGTCAGCAAACCATTTGGCCAATATCACCTTAATGTGCAGGATATGTCTACATAAGTACCCGAAACATATCCTGAAAGTTTAATTCAAATTGACTGCTAGGGGGCACTAGAAATGCAAAGAATGGACATGGCATAACACAAATCAGACTTAAAAACATTTTTTTTTTGAAAATGTCCCATCATTACAAAACTCATAACACTTTCTTCAAAACACTGTTGAACTGCGTGTTGTGTGTTGAATTATTTAGAAATCACTCAATAGGGGGTTACATTTACACAATACACAAGCACAGATCTGGCACAAATGTCCATAAAGCAATCACAGTTTGTCCAAACATCACCAAATTAGGTGGAAATGTTTAATTAAGTAATTACGTTTTTTTTTTTTTTTTAAGGGGTGACAGCATTGGCGAAAAAGGGCATGACCCGGCACAGATTTGGAAATAAATGAATGAGCGTCTGTCCGATCATCATGTAAATGTGTTAGTTAAAACGACAAGGGCTCTAAGACCTTTGATAGTTTCCGATGCCAGTATTAATTACAGGCATCGGAAACTGTCAAAGGTCTTAGACCCCTTGCACTTTTCAACTTCTAAAAGTCTGTCTTGGCTTGAACCCCCGAATTGCCACATTGCAGCTATCTTTTAGTTTTTTTTATCTTTTCAAAGATCAGTGTTGGTGAGATTATTCCTGGATTATGATTTTAGTTCTGTGTTTTAACGAAGGTGCCATTAAAGGTCAAACGTCTCTCATTTACCCCCTCTCTCCCTTACTCTCTGTGTCAATCTTTTACTCTCTCCCCCTCTTTTCAATCAAACTTGCTGCTTGATTTTCTATTTTGTCTCTGTCTTTCACTTACACATACACGCCGTCTCTTTTACATTATGCGCACATGTGCATGCGTGCACGCACGTCTTGCACACAGGAACATGAACTTCTCTTGCATTCACTCTGACTCTCTCTTGCTGTTTCTTCCTGTCTATCCAGCCTTAATTCCCCTTCTCCCTTTGTTATCACTCATAAAATGCCACCAAGGCAAGCATATTTTCTCTTTCACGTTCACTCTCCCCCTTGCTTTCACTTTTTCTCTTTCACCCCCATTTCCTTTTTATATCTAACTTGATTCTCTCTCCCGCTTGCTCTTTCTGAAATGTCACCAAGCATCCACTCTCTCTCTCTCTCTCTCTGACACACGCACGCACGTCGCGCACACACACACACACACACACACACACACACACACACACACACACACACACACACACACACACACACACACACACACACACACACACACACACACACACACACACACACACACACACACACACACACACACACACACACACACACTTTTTTCTTGTCTATCCACCTCTAGCTCGCTACCTTTTACTCTCTCATATAATGTCTCTCACACAATAAAAACCTCAGTGTTCATTTAACACTGACAGCATAAAAATGGACCCGTATAAGGGTCCAGCTCTATGCCAGGCACACCGCCTCTGTCAGATGCTGTTAAAATCAGATACATTCCAGGTGTTTTTCCCACTGTGTGGAGGAGGATTCACTGCCACCACACTACAACCCCTCCATCTGACACAGCACCTCTCCCAATTTATTGTGCAGTAATTTATCCATGGGTCCTATACATACTTAAACTGCATTTATGCATGCAGGCCCCCACAGTCATCCTATTTATCATATGCACCTACCTCCACATTAATCGTGTGCAGTGATTAACTACCGACTCCCCTGTCTATGCACATATAGAGCCTAGCAATAAACTGCCCAACTTCATCCACCTCCCACATTCACTTGCCTGTATCAGTGATGGAGATATTACTCATGTGGCCAATCTGTGATTATTCTGCATTCGTTTTCCTTGGGCGTTTCAGCCCCAGACTGTATATCCACGTGTGTAATGTTATTTTCTATCGCTTGCTCGCTCTGTTTCAGGCAATGCTTTTTCTCCCCTGCATCCCTGAACTGGGCAGTTACTCAGTAAAAATCCAAAGTGTGCATTTAACTCTGTGAGAGTGTAACAATAAAAATAAAACCAACAAACATTGATCCGTAAATTTCAATCCACAGAGCTAAATTAACACTCAGGATTTGACTGTGCGGTATCAGCAAATGGCACCAACCTTTTTTTTTTTTCTCCGGCAGAGTGAAAATGACTGCCTTGTAAGCTCATGCACCAGCCTCCGCCCTCTCTCCCTAGACGGTAGTTAAAAAAACGATGTTGACCTATGCACGGCTCCAGGACTGTATATCTCAGCCAGAACAGCACGCAGGAAATAATCCCCCGTTTTGAATTATTATGTGTCCCAAAGTCCCTAAATGGATTTTCTTTGGAACAATTCAAGCCTGTGGATGCTGGACATCGACATCAGACTGCTTTCTTTCTTTTTTCTTTTTTTTTTGCTTTGTTGGTATTTTATTTCAATTAAAAAAAAAAATCTGTCTTATTGATTTAATATTACCTTGACTTCCATAATCCCACTTAAATAATTAGATTTCTCTTCTCACTCACTCAGTGTTGCAGAAAGCCCGGTGATTAATTAAGTCTATATTGGCATGTCTTGATTAATTAGACACAGCCTCGGATTCAAACAACACTAAATTAATTAATATACTATCCAAGAACTGCCAGAATTAAGGATACTGCATTGATTCAGTGTTTGTTTGAGTGACTCACTGCACAGTGGATTCTAACTCTCAACTGACCCAGTGTCTGTACTTTAAAATCACACAATGCTAGGTGCTACCATGACATTTCAAACTAAGCCCTTTCATTTTGAAAGGGTCCATCGGCCTGCTGCTCTGTATGAAAGAAGGGGGAAAAAAAATCACAGGTATAGTAGGCCCTGTCTTCACAATCTCTCAAAGGTCAGCCTGAACAACACTCTAATTATGTTTTGCTGAAAACATTGTCCTGAGAGCACAAATCCAGACTCTTACGGTTGCAGCTCTGTAAAGGTATTCATCTGTATTGGGGTTACAGTTCAAATCTGAAATTGCTTCAATTTTAGTGGGGAAATCAAAGCTTTGACCCTCTTATGACAGGTGTGTTTAAAGCCTGATTTATACTTTGCTGTATGCCGGTGTAGCACACCAAAAATAGCTGATCTATAAGCTCACAACACATTGCAATGCAACCCGTTGTTTTTGTGAGCTTGTAGATCTGCTATTTTCAGTACACGAGACTGGCTCACAGCTAAGCATGAATCAAGCAGAAGGAGGTGGTCATTGCCAGCTCTCTTCTGTACAATCCTGTGCACTATGCTACTTACAGTAACCCTGCATCAAATAGGAAGCTGTGGGAACTTTTTTAAATCCAAAAAGCTGTCTTTTTTGCCCTTGTTGCTGGGTTTTTGTAACATCTTGTTGACTTCATGTTTGAAAATATTAAAGTGTCTCTCCTTTTCCCACGGGTGAATTTTGCAAAACCATGCGTAAAATAAAAAGGGTAGGCACAAAGAGGCAAAAGCACAGGAAAATCAATTTAAAAAAAAAAATGCTTCAAAGAGGGCACCTGGGAGAGAGAAGAGGAAAAGCAGCAAAACAAGTCAAAAAGCCAGAGATTGATCTTCCGTAATCCCCCTCTTTGCAACAATTTTTCAAGATTGGGTTACAGGAGCTTGGCAGCGCTCCTTAGCTTCATGACACCTCTGTGTGAACAACTAGCTTGATACATCGACATAAACAACAGCTGAACGAGTTGCTTAATTCTTTCAGTAGCAGACAGCGATTTGTGTATTTGACTTTCACAGTTCTTTCACATGTATTGAATTTAACTGACACGCTAATCCAAGAGTGACCTCAAATGTCTGAGCAAGTATGATCATGCAAGGTGCATGATGCATGCACAATCCAACCTGCATTTAGCCTGCATTACTCAATACACTTAACATGCAAAAAAAGATTCATTCTTGTTGACAGGTAAATTTGTACGCTATCAAAGTTAACAACATGAACCCTACTCTATTCTGGATAGGTTATGCGAACATGCAGTGAAAATATGCAAACTTTCGGAGAAAATAGCCGATCTACAAGCTCACCACAACACATTTAGTCCATGAGTCAGAGCCCCAAAATTGAGAAATGATTATCGAAAGAGTGGGCAAAACCAAACCTATATTAAATTTTCATAGGGTCAATACGAGTAAATAAATATATGATAACCTTTCCACAGGAGTAGCTTTTTCATAGTTATCACACATTTTGTTATTTTCCCCATACGTACATGACAGGTGAAAAAATTACAATTTAAAAAAGAGTTATCATAATGAAACTTCCTGAGTTGATTACTTGCATGAAGACAATGATTTATCGTATTACAAGTTTTCTGAAATTGTATATTTAAATATGCAAATTAGGCATTTAGTCCATGAGCCAGAGCCCCAAAATTGAGCCAGGTATTGAATATTCCCTCGTTAAAAACCTTTGACTCCAACATCTTAACAAAATGAAATAAGAATGTTCACTCTGGCTTTGTCCAATGTTCCAATGTTGATTCTGGAAAGTTATACAAATTCGGGCATATTTTCGTAATGCCTAATTTGCATATTTAAATATACAATTTCAGAAAACTTGTAATACAATAAATCATTGTCTTCATGTAAGTAATCAACTCATTATGTTTCATTATGATAACTCTTTTTTAAATGTTTTTTAAAGCTACTCCTGTGGAAAGGTTATCATATCTGTATTTACTCGTATTGACCCTATGAACAATTTAATATAGGTATGGTTTTGCCCACTCTTTCGATAATGAAATCTTGTCTGGCTCATGGACTAATTGCAACGTGACACGTTGTGAGCTTGTAGATCGCCTATTTCAGCAAAGAGATTTGGAGTAGAGGGGAAAAGGAGCAGATCAACTAGACCCCTGGGCCAGTATAGGGTTTAAAGGGGTATTCCACTTTAAAACACATATTGATTTTGATCTTGAAGTTGCTTCATTTAATATTTAGATATGTGATTATGTGATATTTCAATCTCCATTTCAATTTCCCCTTTAAAGGGTTAAGTAAAAACAGAGGATGTTGCACTGAATGTGATTGCCTCATACTGTTGACAGATGTATACTTTGCATTCATGACACATCTATAGCAAGACCCAACACTTGCTACACAGTATACACAGTAGCTCTCTCCAGCGAAGTGCAGTATTCCTGGAAGTTTTCATTCCTTACTGTGAGGTGGTCGTGGAAGTGAAGGTGACCTCTGCAGAGCAAGTATCTCACCCTGAGCCACTTTCCCCATAGCTCTTTCCTGCCACACGGGCAATCAGAAAGTCAGGCTCAATCCACTTTTCTAGATTGCCACATCTAATAGAACACCTTCCCCTGACTTCCCCTGTGCTGGAAAATAAATAAAGAAAATGTTAGTAAAAAATGTGCCCCTCCAACTTGGGGAAAACTGAACTAGTCAAACAGCACTTTCCATTTTCTCCTCTGTGGGCTGACCAATCGATCTGAAATTGCACATGGGCATTGACCATTGACATAAGCAGGGAGCAAGGAAGCCAATTCTTCACTTTCCCCAAATTTATGGAAATGGATGGAAATGTGGGTATGGGCTAGTATTATAGATTATACCGTAGTAGTACATTCCTAATAATTTTGCAGCCAATGTCTGATATTCCTTGCTTCCTTATAGCACTCCTTCAGCAGCCTTTGCTTCTAAATTTCCCCGCTGTCTGGTGCGCCCCCAAGGTTGGTGCCCTGTGCTGCAGCACCTAAAGCCCTTCCATTAAGCCGGCACTGGACCTATGTCAGTGGTGGACATTTATGGTCTCTCTCTGCACCAAAATGGTGGTCGGTCGGTCTGTCCATTTGCCAACCACGAACAACATATATTGCACCTCCATGCTTCCCAGGGGATGCCACCCGTTGATTTTGGGGACCCCATGGCCTTTGCTCCAGTCTAGTGCCACCCTCAGGACAAAATGTCACCTTTGCTCACGATTCATCACAGACTCTTTCCTACCAGTGTTATTTTACGGGTGGGGGAGGTGTTCTAAAATATAGTCCCCAAGTTGTCAAAAATAGATTATTTTATCCAGGGGTGGAAGACTGGAAGGTTCTAAAAAAATCTTTAGAAAATCTTTTTTTCTTTCAAAGGAACATGAAAGGCTTCAGGATGGCTTTCATAACTAATAATAACTGCAATTGTAACTCTAGGCTGGTAAGAGCGATAAAATCCTGAAGTTGACGTTCATACCCTCCCCCCATTGATAAAAGAACATCTACAGACTCCCTGCACAGTCATTCCTTTGAGTGAATAGGAAGAACAGGTGAGTCAATTGAAAGAATGTCATCATTATCCAAGCTTAATTTTCACCAGTTGGCCGTTTCAAGCGCAATGATAATCCCCTGCTGAGATCAAAGATCCTGTTAATCCATTGAGACCGGGAACGCATCTCTGTCATTTTACGATTTCTTAGGGCTATTCAAAAATAGCAGATATAAAAGCTCATAGCGCGGCACCGAGTGCCGCGCTACGAGCTTGTAGATCTGCTATTTTTGAAAAATCGTGAAATATTTGTGAAAATCTTTGAATATATATTTATATACATTTTAAGTCAATTTTTTGCTTCTGGGGGTCCCTGGAACAAAATATTTTGATATGGGGGGGGTCCATGGACAAATACATGGATTTTGGGGGTCCTTGACATGAAAAATAATTGAGAACTACTGATATATAGCAACATAAGTAAAAAAAAATACAAAATAAAAAGAACTGTTAGGATTTAGAAGAGATTAGAATCCCCCAGAAGCAAAGATTTGAGTTAAAAATGTTTGCTTAGAAAGATATACATTCAAAAGATTTGCACAAATGTTCATGATTTTTCAAAAATAGCCCAAAGAAAATCTAAAAATATGCGTTCCCGGTCTCAGGGGCGTGCTGGGACCAAAATTCAGCTCTGGGATTTTCCGAACCGGCCCACCGTTTTGTTTTGTCAACGGGGGGGGGGGGGGTTGCTGCGTTTTAACCCAGCAACCCTATGTAAATTGCGCCACTGCTGATAAACGTCCCAGCCCAACAGTAATGTAACTAATAATTGGGCCGCGCGACCCGGAAATTACCGTAATAATCCTAAAACGGGAGCAAAAAAAATGTTTTATAAAAAATAAAAAAAATAAAAAAATATATATATATATTTTTTTTTTGGTGGCCCACCGGCCGTCTGGCGGCCCGTAAATGGCGCGGCCGTTCTGGAATTTTCCCGAATTTCCCAGTGGCCAGCACGTCCCTGCCCGGTCTTAATGGATTAAATCAATCTGCAAAAAGCCCGGTCCTCTCTACACCCAGACAATTCTATACCCTGCAATGTATTTTTCTCTCCCGATGCAGGAAGAACACCTCAGAGGGCTCTGATGAGATTTTAATGTAAGTGGCCATAAAGCATCCCACACATTAAATCAAGCCGGGGAGAATCTAATTAACAATGATTGCCGACGTGAGTGACAACTTGTTTATGCAACGCGTCGATAAGAGAGTGATATTTGCCAAAACCGATGGGGATGAAAAACACCGCCTGTAATTCTCAGCCCGTGGCTCGGTGGCAAAAGCTAATTTGATTGCTTATGAAATTAGCCAAATAAAAGGAGTCGCCAATGCAGCTCATCAGCATTGATTTACATTTCAAGAAAAACCAAAAACATAACTTCCGTCGGGACTCGGCTGTACGCTAAAACAACACGTTTCAGAAGGCAGCAGACATCATTTGGAGACCAGCTAATTATGTACTCTGTCAGAACTCTCACTTTGCATGTCACGTCTGTATAATGTTCCCCAGCCCCCCACTGCACCCCCAACCACAAAGACACACACACACACACACACACACACACACACACACACACACACACACACACACACACACACACACACACACACACACACACACACACACACACACACACACACACACACACACACACACACACACACACACACACACACACTTTCAGTGACATTCAGTGTGTACTTCTGATCTTTGCTGGAGGCTCCCTTGCCTGCCGGGCCAGCTTTAGAAGACAAGCAGAGAAAGGCCAGGCCCACCGGTGGGATGAACAGCGGCCGGGTTCCAGCAGTTGTAGGTAGACCTGAATGGCATCTGAATACTGCCTGGATTGAGCAGAACAAAAGCCCTGTTCTACTTTAATGGCTGATGACCTCCATTACTCGTACCTCCCACTGGGGCTGGGCAATTAACCGAAAATATATCGAGCCATTTTTTATAACGTTTTTTCCTCTTAAATATCCACAAATCAACATAAAAAATGCTATTATAAAAATATATATATATATATTAATATATTATTAAAAATATATCATTAATTTGAGGCAAAAGTTTGAAATAAGGCCTTGCTAAATGTATTATTACATGTGACTCAAAAACAATGTTAGTGCTTAAAGTATAGTGAAACCGTTGGGTTATAGAAACCATATCACATGAACCCTAGTGACCCTATTCTGGGCATGTCATAATAGGTGACAATTTGGCAAAAAAACGGCAATCTTTCAGTGAATTGACTTAGTGTAAGGGGGGGGGGGGGTGCCTAGTCAACGTATAGGATTTAAAGTTGCTGTAAGTGACATTTATGGTTAAAACAATACGTTTATTGTTAAAATGTTGTATTTCTATATTCCGATATATTCTGATGTATAAAATCCGACAAATACCAGTGCAGCTGGAACATACTGTAGATCAGCGACATGAATGGAGGAGCCTTAGCCAGCCGCTGTAGAGGAACCCAGCCGGTTACTGATACCCTGTGAGTTCACGGAACTCTATTTCAATTACCAGCCATTTGAAAGAGCATATCTGTCCACTTATACCCTCATATAAATGCATCCCTGGTGAGGGCCAGATAGCACTCCACAGCAAGCTATGTCCTACGTTGCTGGATCCAGAGCACAGTGACACAGCTGTCACACATGTTTTATATGGTCCGCTGTCAATATCATGCCCTTTTCCTTCGCTTTTTATTAATTTCATCCTCCCTGGCTTTTGCCCACTGTACTGTACTGTACTGTACCAGGATACTGTTAGGCCTGCATAATCTAGCTCAGGAGGACAGGAGGAAGCATTCCTCCATCCAGCATGCAAGGCTCAAAGATTACCTTTATTGGAGACAACAGCTGACACTTGACTTTCTGTTGGATAACTTTAAGAAGCATGCCTTGATATTTCAGCTGAGCTGCTGAACCAACACACAGCGCCTACACAGTAAAGTTCTCAGTGTTAATTAAACTCTGGGTTAGGATATGTCTCTTTGTGTTTTATTTAATGTTATATTATTGTTATCTGTTTTCTGTGTTGTACTTAGGTTTTACCTTACTGGTGTGTTCCGTTTATTTATTAAATAATGTTACTAGTATTTCCTATTTTGCTTTGCTCATGCTTTGTTGTCTCGTTACCTACAGATTAGGCTCGGTAGACTACAGGCTTTTTTTATTTTTTTGATCAAACCCTGTGTTTCTGATTCCCAAGACAGATTCAGCTCCACTGCCTTAAACATGTAATGTTGTTGTTCGTAGGAATAAACACAGAAGCACCCGAGAGGAAGTGGACTAAGAAAGGGGAGGAGCCAAAAAGAGTCCCTGTTTTACACAAAAAGGAGGTTGTAACCCCAGACGCAAAAACATAGGGGAAAAAAAGGCTTCCCAGATTGCCCTGTGATTAATTCATTTGTCCATCTGTGTCCTGCTAGTCCCTTAGCCAATCGTGTGTTAATTGTCCATCGAGTTCACCTGTGCCTAGTTGTTTCCCTGTGGTATATCTGTTGTTTTGTGTGAATGTTTGTCATTTTGTTTGTTTATTCAGTGTAAGTGTGAGTACTGTGTGTTTAGGCTTTGAGTCTTCTGTGCGACATTAGTTCTGGTTTAGGTTTTGCCTACCCTGTTGTTTGGGAAGTCTTTTGTTTGTTGTTAAACCTTTTTAAATTGATCCTTGCCTGCCTGTTCGTCCTGCATTTGGGTCCTACTCTGCACTCATAACTTGACAGTACAAACTGACAACAATGGACCCAGCAGAACGACAGCTGTTTGTACAGCTTGAAATAGCACAATAAGGCATTAAATATTCATTAAATCTTCATATACCGTATTATTAGACAGGTTTCCAGGATTTTGTTCTTTACTATCCGGGAAGATTTGTTTTCTTGTATTTCTAAATGCTCTTAGTCATTCTTCACGGCAATTATCTCATAGTGAAATCCTCTTTTTGTGGATTAACGACAGACGCATTTCACATTTCTATAAACAGTAAATGTCCAGGAGCAACACACTAAAACCATAGCCTGGGATTTTCTGGCCGCTGAGCACTAATAAGGGGTTAGTTGCTCAAGGTTGGTACTTATTGAAGTGGGGAACTGCCCAGTTTTGAAACCGAAGATTTTGTACTCACAAAACTCTCTTATCTAACCTGAATGACTGGTTTATTCCTTTTCATCAAAACACTCACAACTTCTTGGCGTGATTTTTTGGTTAGGGAGGGGTTAGGAGGTGTTGCTGCAGCACTGGAGGTGGGGGGGTTATGCTCTGCTGACGAGTCAGATGGATGGTGTAGGAAATGGATCACTTGCTTTGATTAAAGCGCCTCGCTTGGCTGGCTTTGCACATCATAATCTATGAATGGATTATACTGCAGTAATATGGGTCACAATATTTAGCAACAGCAAAGGCATAGCGGCAAGGAGGAAGGATAAGAAAAACAACGCTTCTACAGAATCCCACAATAACACAACGCTGTATTAGTTTAGTATAATGATTATACTGGAAATGGTGAACAGAGTCCCACTGCTGCACATAAAAATGTCCCACTCCTCTTGCTGCATGTGGACTTTGGCATGGTTGATCGGGGTGTGCGTGTGGGTGTGTGCGTGGTGTGCGTGTGAGCGCGCACACGCTTGCGAGAGAGTGTGTGTGTGTGTGTGTGTGTGTGTCTATCCATGCATCCGTGCAAGTGCGTACACGCACATGTTTGTGTGTGTGTGTGTGTGTGTGTGTGTGTGAGTGAGTGAGTACCACTCGCTGACCTCCAGCCATGGAGGTCAGTGTGGCGTGGAAGTGGCCTATACCCCGTGACCAAGGTGAGTGGCATTGCCTTGTCCCGACACACTGCTGCCTCTGATGGATTGACTGGGCCTTGGAGAGCATAACCTTTTGTTGTCTTCTGACCACACACCTGGATGCATGTGTGTACAGTGTGTGTGTGTGTGTGTGCTTGTGTGCGTGTGCGTGTGTGTGTGTGCATGTGTGTGTGTACACTACAATATCATACGTGAGGGGAGGGGGGTGTATATGTGTATGTATGCATGCATCCATTCCATGACTATGTGCAGGTCTGTGTGGCGTGTGTGTGCGCGCGTTTCCATGGGCACGAGTGTGTGCATGTGAGTTAAGTTTAAATCCCTTGGACACAACTTGCGTCGGACTATCTCTCTCTCCGTCTCTTGTAAAGTGGTTACACCTCTTGATGTCTCTTGTCGGAGACATTTATCAGGACCAGGTCTCTGGTCCCGCGTGCCACATGCTAATGAGTCCCCGCACGCTTTCTTCTCTCTAATGATCTCTTTCCCCTCATGTCTCCCCTCTCATCACTATGTTCCCATGCTCCTTTCATTTATCTTGCGCTCCCCTTGGTTTTGGGTGTCAGGTATGAATGCAGAGAGGTCCTGGGTATACAACGCTATTTTCTTTCTCCTCTCTCTTTCCTTTCTTTTTTTTGCCTCCTCCAGTAATCCATCTCTCTCTCTCTCTGTCTCTCTCTCTCTCTCTCTCTCTCTCTCTCTCGTTCTCTCCTCTGTTTCCTTTCCCCCAGAGCAGTGATCAAATAGATGACCAGAGCACCCAGTGGATGGTCCTACACTCCTACACTCCATTTATGAGATGAGTTATAGCTTTCCCTTCCTTCGCATGGTGGAGGTAAGCAACCTGAAGAACGGCAAACAATGGGAGGAAGGAATCTGATTACATGCTACTACTGCCCATCTTAATGGGCAATATCTAATGAGGAAATGGATTATGCAAAGATACAACTGGAGGTGGTGTTGTTGTGGGGGGGGGGGGTGTACTGTAAAGTTGAGATTGCAAAATGTGATTATAACTATGATGTAACATCGCCACATTTTAGTTTAACTGTGAGGTGTTTGCGAAACTGCAGTACGTCGTGATGAGGCTGTCTGCCTGTGTATGTCACTCTGTCCGCGATGACTCAAACACACACTGTACATCAAATCACAAGGTCATGAAACTTGATATAGTTCTTAACTCAATATCTAACATACGGTATGGTTGGATTTGGTGGTCAGAGTTCAAGCTTGGTGACGATAAATGCAGCTATATTGCTCAAGGTTGACCTTGTGTGACTACTATATATATATATATATATATATATATATATATATATATATATATATATATATATATATATATATATATATATATATATATATATATATATATATATATACCTACACTATTTCAAGTCTTGAAATGTGTAAATAGTTGAAATAGAGATGTTATTTCAAAGTCTGCAGGCGACGTCTCAGGCAAAGTTGTCAGAATTGCATGTGTATCAATACATGTAATGAATGCCATCGCCTGTGGGCCATGTGGACTAACGAACAGTGTCTAACCTTAAACCAAATAATAGTGACAGTGTTATTATTAATACTGACAGGTGTGTTCATGTGTGAGTTTAAAGTAATCTATCCAATGTTTTTCATCTGCTCTTCACTGTTACCCATAGTCAACCATCATCCACTGACTGAAAGGCTCCTTTGACCCTGTATGTCTACATGTCCCTGCAGTCGTTGGAGATGATGATCAATGGTTCGAGTGACATTTCTCAGCTAATAACCTCTTATCCTATTGATTCCCTGCCCAGATATACTGCTACTCTGTTTCCCTTTCAACACATGAATTTCATCCGTTTCTGTCCTGTCCTTTTTCTTGTATTCTGAAAAGCCTATAATCCACGACACCATAAAATTGGCAGCTCCAACACCAAAAGTTAGACAGCCTGGAGACAGGTTTTTATACTGGTGATTGACTCAACTCTTGATAGAGGGAGTAATAGATGACAGATTTGATGAGTAAATCAATCTTTTTTTCCGTGGACTATTTTTGGCTAGAGTTTCCAAATCAATCTGTGCTTTTAACTGCATAAAAACCTAATAACACAACTTTGACAAATAAATGAATAAAATAACAAGTGGATAATTGGATTACAAGCAAGTTTCAAGTTTCTGCAAGTTGATTTTCATACCAAACTAAAATGAATGGAATCCAGTGGCTTCCTCAGAAATTAAACAAACATTGAAAATTGTCTGCAGTTATGTCAAGTACACCTTGAGTTGTAGTCAATGGCTAAAGATCAGAACGCACAGAATAGCCACATACCATAGCTGCTGCATAACCCCAGGTATAGCATGTGCCCCATACCCTCCAACCCCCACCATCCCATCCCCAGAGCTGATTTCAGTCACAAATTAAAACCAAATAACACCATTTTTAGAGAGTGTCCCACTTCAAAAGTCACCCCTGTAGTTTGCCTAGGGCACAGGGACTCTCACTGCAGCTTCACCTGAAACAGAGGGAAGGGAGGGGGCTGCAAAATGCAGCCATGGGCTATCGCAGTCTGCAAAGAGCTTCTCAGAGGACACAACGCTGCTACAGGCTGCTAGGCAAGGCGATCACCACACACTCAATAACATCTCCATTAGGACGTGGAATGGGAGTTTACAGCATGGGTTCAGAACCTTTTGTAACTCAAGACCCACTTAGGTATGTGTCAAGATGATTAGGGCGCAAATACTGAAATAATACTTTTTTTTCCTGAGGATGAGATCCTTTTTTGCCAAGAAGTCTGCCCAGCTCCTCAGCTTCGAGGCTTGACTATTGCAAATCTCCCCCCCCCCCCACACACACACTTCTGAACTCACTCCCCATTTACTGCCACAGTCTGAAAACTCAAACTCACCCCTTCAGACTCTACCCCACCCCTGGCACTCCTCATTATCCCGTGTTAGACAAGTAGGTAGATGTCGAAAAACTTTCCATCCCAGAGATGTCGAACATATTAGGACTCGGTACAGGCAGCAGCATAAGGTTGTGGACAATGAGAGATTCTGAGAAGAGGAGACATTCCTCAAGATTTACTGAAACTTCAAGATTATACTGAAACCCTGACAAACTTCTACAGTGTCCATATAACAAGAATCCACAGTTCTCCGCTTCAGTGCTTATTGCTTTCTACATTATAAACTGCGGGAACAACTGGCACAAGAGTTTAATACCCATTTAATGACCAGCACCTGGTGCCAAAGCAAGAGCTGGCCCACCATTACCACACTTCCTGTGGGGACAGACGGTCTGTCCATGCTGGACATTGGGAGAACACAGAAGTACAATATATATGGCAAGTCCCTGTAAGTACTTGGACAACCCCCAACATGTTGGAAGATTGGTGAAGAAGAGGCTGACAGTGCAGCAAAAAAAAAGCGGCTGACGATGCAGCAACTTGGTACTGTATATTGGGAGTTTTCCCACATCTGAAAGGCCGACAGGACAGGACGAAAGCACCACCACCAACCTCACGCCTGTGTTAAGGGCACCCAAGACTGCTGTGCTACATTCTAACTAACTTGATGACCAAAAATGTGTCAGTCAGTAAAGTTGAAAGTTTAAAAGTTAAGTTTGTTGTAAGTGGGTGTTATAAAGTATATTATTATATAAGGTTAAAATAAGCAAAATGCCAATACTGAGAGAAGGCCTACCTGGTTTCTCCTGCTAGTAGCATTATGTCGCTGTCAGAAAAAAGAACATCCATATATTTATAAAACACACAGACATACCACTTTCATAGGGAAATAATAAACAATAAATAAGAATGACCAAGTCATATTATACCAGCTTGTGCCAAGCTAAAACCCAAAAAGTACAGTCATGACTCTTGCATCTTACTAAACATAACAAAAAACATGAATATTAACCACAAGAGTTATATTAAGGAGCCTTTCACATCTAAAGTTGACTGAAAAGGTCCAGAGCAAGAACCAAATTGCCCAGGTCAGGATTATATTACATAAGAATTAATAGATTAATAAGAATGAAATTTGCTACAGAATAATGTCTCTGAAACAATGTTCAAAGGAGTTGATTACATTATTTAATACTGCAGTTTTTATTAGAAGCCTAAAACGTATTGAAAGTGTTCATTTAAATGCTTGTCAGGGTGAAGGGTAGCGTGTGTCTGTGACGTCTACTGTAAGTTGGCAACGGTAGATTAGTGAACGCTTACGCCCGTTCAATGTCATGTCGTTTTAGATTTTTACGTTGGCTATTCAAAATAGCATATATACAAGCTCACAACGCGTCACTTTGTGCAGTGCTCATCATTGGCTCATCATTGCATTGCAATGTGTTGTGACTGTGAGCTTGTAGAATGGCACGTTGTGACACATTTCGAGTTTGTAGATCGTCAATTTGTGGCGAATAGATGTGGTGTAGAGCGAAGAAGGGAGGGGGCCATGTACAGATCCCTGGAGGACCCCGATCAATGATGTATAAAAGGTTTAAGTGGGTAAGTGACAGCATACAGCTAGTAAAACTGTTTCATTTCTGAGCAGTCATTCAACGGTACAACATAGAGCAAGACGGCCCACAGCTAAAGTTCCCAACCTATTCGGTGAGTTGTGTTATAACAGCTTCTAATGGCCTACTGCTGAACGATGGTGCCAGATTTGTACTTGTATTGATCTGTCGGAGTCTGAGCTGCCATGTTCCCAACTCAAATTCCTCATCTTCCAAAATAACCCCTAAAATAAACTTCCGGCTCAGTGCAGTTATCCTCATGGGAAGTAGGCTCTGCTAATGTCACCATAAAATTGGAATACTGAAGGTTGTTGACAGTGAAAGCTACAACAAAGGCGTGTGCTGTACTGCGACAATGTGCTAAGTGCTAAATCCAGTACATGATGATTTGCTCGTGTAGATGTGTTGTCCACTTGTACTTTGCTCTTCAAAGTGACTGCATATAGATTTTTTACTTCATAAATAAATAAATACATTAATTAATTAATTAATACATGAATTCATTATTTAGTTAATAATAATAATAATAATAATAATAATAATAACTAGAAAAAGTGCTCCTCGGAGCACAGGTCTCCGCCAGGTCAGGTAGGTTATTGTGGCCTCCTGGTGGCGCTATAATAGGCCAATGTGAAAAGGGTGGCATTTCTTCCTCGGCCTAGTGGGAATGTGCGTGCATTCATGATTTGAGGCATTTTGTTGCAAAAATTTGTTTTGCTAAAGTAGACCTGCTGGTGGCACTATAACAGGGCAATGTGAAAAGGGTGGCATTTCTTCCGCGGCCTAGTGGGAATGTGCGTGCAAATTTTCACGGAAATCGCAAGCTGCGTTCATGATTTGAGACATTTTGTTCAAAACTGACCAATCCTGCAAATTTTGGAAGCCAACCCTAGCCAATCAGGATGGAATATGAAATATCGGACAGATGCGTCTTGATCACATGACTATAGAGATACTGTGTACCGATTTGCGTGATGTTTGGATAAAATCTGAAGGATTAATATCCAAAAATGTTATTGACATAAGTCGGCCTCCTGGTAGCGCTGTAAAAAAGCAGATGTGAAAAATGCAGTGCAAATGTTTTTCCTTGGCCTCTAGGGAGTATGCGTGCAAAGTTTCAAGCAGATCGGTGCAGTTATAGTTACAAATGCTAATTGGCCTGTTATAGCGCCACCATGAGGCTGATTTGAAAAGTTTTAAGTGGCATTTCTTCCTCTGCCTAGTGGGAATGTGCGTGTGCAATTTTATGGAAATGGCCAGCTGCGTTCATGATTTGAGGCAGTTTGTTCAAAACTAACCAATCCTGCAAACTTTGGAAGCCAACCTTAGCCAATGAGGATGGAATATGGGAAATTGAACAGATCCGGATTGATCACATGACTATAGAGATACTGTGTACCGATTTGCATGACGTTTAATTAAAAGCTGTAGGAGTAATTGTTTTGCACACATCGGCCTCCAGGTGGCGCTATCACAGGCCCATGTGGGGCAGAGGTTTTGAATTGGCATCCAGGGAGTGTGTGTGCACAGTTCTGCAGCGACCGGGCCAACGGTGCCGGAGATTAGCTGCTAACACACAGACAGGACGGACACACACACACACACACACACACACACACACACACGGACGGACGGACGGACAGGGGGCAAAACATACTCTCTCGCCATGCCTTTCGGCCTGGCGGAGACAATAATAACAATAATAATAATTGAATAACAACACATAGCATGAGCTTAAATATTAGCGTGGCTAAATATTAGCAGCACTATAACTGGGTAAGGTTTATTCAAGATTTGCCTAAAGTTGAAGACTAAGGTCAAACTAAGTCAGACTGATACAGGTCTAATGGAATCTCCTGGTTGTCTGTCTGACTGTTACGTGAAAGCTTTATGGAGAGTGCATATGGAAAGCAATTATTTCCTAATACATATGACCAGAGTGCTGAATCAAAGATGGCAAAGTGGCAAAGGGATGTTACAACATTGTTATTATATCTGTGCTTGCTGGGGGGGATGGCTGCCTTTCTAAAATTGACACTCCAGAGCATTCAGGCAATGTGTCAGCATAATGTGACAGCTTATTTTTTACTTTGGAGAATAACCTGGCAGGTACTGAGCAGATGTGCTGAATTGGATAATGTGTTAAGTACATAATGTTGTATCTATGGAAACAAAATATCCATACGATATATAGGGGAGATAAACCTGTATGCAATGGGAAGGGAAATGTGGCTGTGTTCTGTGAGTTCATTTTTTTAGTTTTGTTACATTATATAAACGAAAGAATAAATAGCTGGAGGGGTTGCCTCTGAAATCCTCACTCCAGGCAGCCTTTAAAGTTATTCCAGAGAATCAGTATTATACTGTAGACTGCATGTTTCAGCAAGTGGAAGTTGGAATAATGAACAACCCTCAGTGTTCATTTATCTCTGAGTTAAAGTGATACCAAGTAGGCAGTCTAGGCACTATTTGGCTTTGTCAAAAAAGAGAAGAAAGAAGAAGACAGTCAGGACTTGTTATTCAATTGCAAAGTTAGTGAGCTATCAGGCTGGGCTTGTATGATTTATCTAGTAAATAAGACGAAAAATCCCTCTCATTGACTCGCAGCACTTTTCTAGCCTAGCGCAGTCCTCTCTTGGCTCTTTAAAATGTTAATTTTGAATGGCAGCTGAAAATATGGGAGTCATACTCAATCCTGATTTAGATTTCGAGTCACATATAAAAAGGCTAGGATTCAAGCACGAAGGGCTGAAACCCTATTATCTTTGTGCTGGTTCTTGGTCTATTTTTCTCTTTCTGATACTGTGAGACGGCAAAGGGTAGAGACATGACATTTTCACCAATGATTATCTCCACAAGGCAGATAAGATAAGATCTTTATTGATCCCACAGGGGAAATTCAGTCACCAAAGGCAGCACAGCAGTTGAGGCACAGTTACAGGGCAACAAAAAGTACCGTAGATACGGCAGGCAAGACATTACACACAAAAGTGTTTGAAAGCAGAAGGCGGCCGAGGACAGAGATTATGTTTTCGCTCAGCGTGCGCGTGTGTCTGTGTGTGTCTGTGTCTGTGTCTGTGTCTGTGTGTGTGTGTGTGTGTGTGTGTGTGTGTGAGGCTAATCTCGCAAAATACTATACCGATCGGAGCTATACTATGTAGAACATTTATTTGTCCCTGTTATTCTTTTCTGTCATATAATGTTACACTGTCAGATGTTCCTATTATCCAAGCCCAAAGTTTCAAATAATGAGGTAAACAAATGATAAAGCAATCTCTTTCAGGAAAAAACATCAAAATTCAAACTGCTCTGAAGGCTCAGCTTGCAGCGTCGTTTATTTATCTATTTATTTGCAAATGCTAAAGAAGAACACACCAGACAACAATGGATATGGTTTATTTTCTCCGGACCAACAACAGCCATATGCCACTGTGTTTGTTTGTTCATGGTATACTTCAAAGAGGACTTTTTGGTCAACAAAGCCCAGTATGAAACTCGATTTTCGTCTGGATTCATACTTTCAACATTTTCTAAGTTTAAATGAGGATTGTTGTACTATAAATAAATCACAATAGATTATGCTCTTTGCATTATGATGGCTACTGCCTGATGTCTGCATTTTGTTGAAATGTTTTCATATACTGTACAGTATATATTTGTGTATATATATATATATATATATATATATATATATATATATATATATATATATATATATATATATATATATATATATATATATATATATATATGTCCTGAAAGAGATGTGTGTGTATATATATATACACACATACATACTGTTTGATTTCAGGCATATATGAAATACAAATAATTTCTTGCCGCTTCGCATTAAGCTATGAGCATAATAACAAACGATGTGCTTGTGCTTTATTGTAATTAACTATAAAAACAGAAAGAAATAGCAGATTAATTAACAGGGGACTTGTGCTCTGCAGCTTTGAAGTGTAAGGTATTGTGTAGGCTGCTCTGTTGAAATGCTGTTTCAGTTCCCTGAAATGATTATACTGAAAGAAACATCAGAATCCAACACAGCGCTTTTTTACCAAATGTCTTCTTTTTCCTTGTTATCCTTTCCACTTCAGGTTGTCCCAAGATTATATCAAATAGACAGACTCACTGAGGCTGAAATTAATATTGTTGTCACTTAACTGTCTGCTGTTCGGACTAATCGCTTTGTGATGAGGATGTGAGTGCACACAGCATGAAAAACATGAAGAGAAGCATCTAAGCCTCTGAAATCATATTACTTATACCTGCTTTCACCGTTTGATTTCAGGCAAGGAATCATGAATTAATTAGGTCTTCTGCAATCAGCCTGCTCCACACCTTTTAACCCATTAAAACCGGGAAAGCATCCGTGTTATTTTAGTAGATTTTAGCTATATATAGCAACACACGTTTTTTCAAACTCTTAGGATTTAGGACAGTGGTTTAGAACAGTGGTTCTCAAAAAATAGCAAAGCGCGTCACTTTGTGGCGCACTGCAAGCTTGTACATCCAGCCCCGGCTTAACGGAAGTGTTTTAGGTGCTGCAGCACAGGGCACCAACCTTGTGGGGGGGCACCAAACGACAGGGAGAAAGTGAAAGAAGACTGAACCATTGCCGAAGAGCGCCGAAATTTTGAAGCAACGGCTGTTGAAGGAGCGCTGCAACGCGCCGGTGAACCGTAAATTTTTCGCGCTGCACAACCCCCCCCCCCCCCCGCTGACAAAACGGTCCCGAGGGGCAACGGAACGGGTCGAAGCACCGGGTACCGGGCACCACCGGGTTAATCCGGCCTTGTGTACATCTGCTATTTTTGAGCATTTCTGGAAACATCTTGTAAGTGTTTGAACGTTTTTTTCTTCTGAGGGGTTCCGCGGCCAAATACATATCATTTTGGGGGTCCTTGACATGAAAATGTTTGAGAACCACTGATTTAGAAGGCATTTGTAGAATCGCCCTCAGGTCTTAAGGGGTTAATAGCAATATGTTTCAGGGTACTTGTCAATAGTTACACTAAATTGATTATCTTGGCTCTATTAAAAGCCTAGCATGAGTTCAAATAATGAGCAAAGTGACAAGGAGCAATGGTTTTACCCAGCAAAGATTAAAAAGCTTCAAGTGAAACACATTATAACACATTTTACATTGACAATATACTTATCATGCGTAATGACATGCATGATGGTGGAAAGGCTGTGAAATTTGGAAAATCAACCTTGCGAGTTCTTCATTATGAGGCTGTGGAACATCTGAAACATACTTTGTGCATTAGTGCAGCTAACTGGAACTGATTATGACATGTTCATTAAAGTATGATTTTCCTAAATAAGCGCTTCTACTCCTGCCAAAAAGGCAGGCATGCATCACAGGAGGCTCATCCATAGAGGACAGGAAGGGCAGTCCTCCACAATGATTAGAAAAGGAAGGAAAAAAATGTAACTAGAAAAAGTGCTCCTCGGAGCACAGGTCTCCGCCAGGCCAGGTAGGTTATTGTGTCCTCCTGGTGGCGCTATAATAGGAAAATATGTGAAAAGGGTGCCATTTCAATAGGCCTTTCAATCGGACACTGCATTCATGATTTGAGGCATTTTGCTCCAAAAATTTGTTTTGCTAAATTAGACCTGCTGGTGGCGCTATAACAGGCCAATTTGAAAAGGGTGGCATTTCTTCCTCGGCCTAGTGGGAATGTGCGTGCAATTTTTTTTCTCCAAAAAACGGAATATGAAATATGAATATGAAAAATCGGACAGATCTGTGTTGATCACATGACTATAGAGATACTGTGTACCGATTTGTGTGTTTCTGTAGGAGTAGTAAAAAAAAATTGTTTTGCACAAATGGACCTCCTGGTGGCGCTATAACAGGCCAAAATTCGCAGAGGTTCGGCTTTGGCATCCAGGGAGTGTGTGTGCACAGTTTTGCAGCGGCCGGGCCAACGGTGCCGGAGATTAGCTTTTCACAGACAGACACACACACACGGACACACAGACACAGACACACGGACGGATGGATGGACGGACAGGGTGCAAAACATACTCTCTCGCCATGCCTTTCGGCGGAGACAATAAGAATTGAGAGATTCTATGAACATTTTTAAACATTTAAAAATGTAAAAAAAAAAAATTGCCTTCAAATCGATTAAGCATCTGGGATACACAACACCATAGTGCCAATGTTGGTGGTGACTAGGGTTCATGCCATTTACTCCAATCTTGTACTTAAGTCACTCTGGATAAAAGTGTCTGCTAAATACTTAAATTGTAATCTTCCACTCAGAAGTGGTGCTGTGGGCAGTCACAGTAACTTCCAGCAGCCCTGGAAGTCTATAGTAAGAGCTATTGTATGATGAGTCACCACACACACACACACACACACACACACACACACACACACACACACACACACACACACACACACACACACACACACACACACACACACACACACACACACACACACACACACACACACACACACACACACCTATCAAGTAAGTACTGTTAAACTTTTAAAAGTCTGTCCTTCGAACAATAACTCTATCCAACAACTCAAACGAAACCCCTTGTGATATAAAACAATAGTCTATACCTTGGCCTTTTTCTTATTTTTTTCTTTTCTTTTCTACATTTTTAGCTTGACTAGACAGTGACAGTGAGTATAGAGAGTCAGGTAAGAGAGGGGATGACATGCAGGAAAAGAGTAATCGAACCGGCCAGCTGCCAGAAGCATAATATTACTATGTGAAGGGAGCTACCGAGGCACCCAATAAGGGGGTGAAGCATGAACCAGATCTCCATTGAGAATGAGACCTCAGGTCAATCAATGAGATTATCTGTATGAATAAAGGTTAAAAGAATATTTGATTTGATTTGATTCCTGCCCAATTGCTTTTAACAATAAAACTTTGCAGAGTGGTAGAGGGTTCTGCATTCTCACCCTCTCCACTTGAGTACAGTTGATCTGGACTCAAGTCTGCCACCTCCTTCTGGTGACAGACTTAGTGGAAGATTTAGTGTTAATGACGGGAAAGAAGTGGTGGATCAATGGCGACAGTGTGCTAGCACTGTGCAACACTTTACTGTATGGCTTATGCTAGCAGCAATAACTCCAATATGATGACCAATTTTTTGGAGACCTCGCACACATCAAAGACACCACAAATCCTTGTCCCTGCATCATTTCAACAGCCTCTCCATCTACTGTCAGACAGGCCAAACTCCATAACTAAAGCATTTAGGCATTTATAGCTAAAGATATGCAGCCCTATGCAGTTGTGGAGGGTGTAGATTTCCAGCATGATTAAAGTAGTACTTTATTTTTATGTAAAATAATAATTATTATTATTATTGTTATTATTTTTATTATAATTTTTATACCTTAATTTAATGATAAATAAAGTCAAACTATAATAATAATAAACTGTATTTGTATATCACCTTTCATGACATGAAATGCAGCTCAAAGTGCTTTACAGAGCAAGAATACAATTACAGTTACAACCAATTTAACAATAAAGCAAAAAACTATAAAAATAAAATAAAAGCAAAAGCATAAAACAACATTAAAATAGGCAATACAGTGAGGACTTAAAAATCAGCCAAAGAATCAGCTAAAAGCAAGAGTGAAGAAATAGGTCTTGAGCTGTGCTTTAAAGCTATCGACAGAGGCTGCCTGTCTTAGGCGTAATGGGAGTTTATTACACACTGTCGGTCCGTAAAAGCAGAATGCTGCTTCACCGTATTTTTTATATGTCATTGTAGGCACCTCGAGCAGGTCAGCACTTGAAGACCTGAGGGGCCGGTTTGGAACATATCTCTCTAGGCAGTCATAGAGGTAGGAAGGTGCCAGACCATTTAGAGCTTTATAAACTATGAAAATGATTTTTAAATCAATCCTAAAAACAACCGGGAGCCAGTGTAGTGAAGCTAGAACTGGAGTGATATGTACTCTCATCCTAGTTTTAGTTAAAATTCTGGCTGCCGCATTTTGAACAAGTTGTAATCTGTCAGCTGTTTTCTTTGGCAGGCCAGAGTAGAGCGCGTTGCAGTAATCAAGCCGAGAGAAAACAAAAGCGTGGATCAACGTTTTTGCATCATCTAACGACAGATAGTCTCTAATTCGTGCAATATTTCTAAGATGAAAGAAAGCAATCTTGGTGACATGATTAATGTGTGTATTAAAATTCAATTCAGAATCGATAATAACCCCCAGGTTCTTTACTGTGGTGCTACTTTCTACAGCCAGGTTACCAAGTCTACTTATTATTGATTCTCTCTGCTCACTGGAGCCAATTATGAGAACTTCTGTTTTATCCTCATTTAGCTTAAGAAAGTTCTCACTCATCCAGCATTTTATACTGGACAGACAGGTCAACAATGGGTCTAGAGCACAGGGGTCGTCTGGAGCTACCGAAAGATACAGCTGGGTATCATCAGCATAGAAATGGAAGTTCACTCTGTGATCGGCGATGAGTTCTCCCAGCGGTAGTATATACAGGGAGAACAATAAGGGACCCAGAATTGAGAATAATATCCACTCTTGCTGACACTTAAAGGACTCCTTCACCCATTTTCATCCTATATTCATATAATTGTGTCAGGATATCTGTCTCCTCGTTTTATTTTGTGGTGAAATTGTTTCCTGTTTTCTGTGGTGTTCTTAGGTTTAACTGTGTGTTTCATTTTGAAGTAATGTTAATACTGTTTCCTGTTGTCTTTTTAGCTGTTGTCTGTCTTGTCTCACCTACAGTACCCTGTGATTGTTCATTTTAGTCACATGTGTCTTGTTTGCCCCAGCAAATCACTGTGTTGATTGTCTTTGAGTTTCACCTGTTAGTGACCCTGTGAGTATATGTTACAGGTAAATTGGCATTCCAGCTATTTGGAAAAGGGGCGCTCGTTTTTACCACCCAACCAGCAATTCTGTAGAAACAACACTAGAGGGAGCCACGAGCCAGGCTTCCCAACTAAAGTGCACAAACGTAATGGCCGCGACCACACACACGCGCATGAGCTCATGCTTTCAATCTAGAAACAACACTAGAGGGAGCCACGAGCCAGGCTTCCCAACTAAAGTGCACAAACATATATGGCCGCGACCACACACACGCTCATGCTTTCAATTTGGTTTATTGAAAGCAGGACTGTTAAGATACTTTTATTGTGTTCTGGCTTTTGTTTTAGTTTCTCACACACACACACACACACACACACACACACACACACACACACACACACACACACACACACACACACACACACACACACACACACACACACACACACACACACACACACACACACACACACACACACACACACACACACACACACACAAAAATAACTATTCTGTCCCTATCGGTTCACAACTCGGACGGCGCTGATTCGACTAGCAGATCATCGGCCGGTCAGCGTGGGCACTCGCGCCACACGCCTCCTCGGCCTCAAGCTCTGCTGAGTCGGCGCGCCTCCGTCATGGACAATAACTATTATCACGTGTGCGTGTGAACGCGTGTTCAGCGTTCCTCTAGCGTAGCTTCCTGGTTGCTACGTGGGGGGAACAACAAAAGACAGGTCCGCGTCGCATCAAAGCCCCGCCTCGCCCCGAAGCCCCGTGCCTAAAAACAAGCTCTCCCCTTCCAATTTACCTGGAATGCCAATTTACCTGTGACATATATATCAGTACACGTGTGGATCATTTGTCAGACTTCTGTCTACTCACTCCGTGTGTTAGAGGAGGGCTGTGAAATCTGCCCACCAGAGACCTCATCTGTAGGCAGGTTTGGTCATTTCAAACTAGATTAAAAAAATATATATATTTTGTTTTATGGCTGCATGAAAAATGGCTTCTATTTCAGTATGCTAACTTTCCCGGATTAGAAATGCTTTAGTCTCTATTCGCTTGAAATCCACATCAATGATGTCATTGGTAGGCAGGTGTCTGAACTGAAACACAGAGTGTGTAGTGCCATCTTATAATGAGCATTAGTGAGGACCAATTACATGAAGATAAGGTTGAAAATAGCTGGAGAAGAAGTACAAGCAACACAGCAAACTTTATGACCAAGCCGAATAAGCCTACATAGCTCTTACTATAGACTTCCAGGGCTGCTGGAAGTTACTGTGACTGCCCACAGCACCACTTCAGAGTGGAAGATTACAATTTAAGTATTTAGCAGACACTTTTATCCAGAGTGACTTAAGTACAAGATTGGAGTAAATGGCATGAACCCTATCACCACCTCGACCCAAAAGCCTCAGAGAGTGGTTGAAGTCAGTGTACAATTTGTAAAAAAGAAAGAAAAAAAAACACAGAGGGAGCAGTTTGTTAACCACTTAAGCTTTAGTCTCGCATGGCCAGGCTACTATTCCACAATCTCCGAATGTCATCTGTTCGTCATTTCCGTTCATTTTTAAATATCTTTAAAATGTGCGTGACCGCAAAGACGAGACGGAAGCGGGTGGGGATACAACCCGGATCATTTCCTGCGCTTCCGCTGCTCCAGACTGTATGACGGAAGCATTTGGAAATTGTGGGAGGCAACAGTTTTGAAACTTTGCCCCAAATAGGCTCTATGCACAGTCAGCAGCCATATTGGAAATAAATTCCTTACTTCCTTCACAGGTGTTACCAATGATACTAATGAAGGCTCTGTTCCATTTGTAGCACAGTGGTTCTCAAACGTTTTAATTTCAAGGACCCCCATAACTCTGAGAGTGTACAAATGAACCAAATGGACCCGTAAGGGTCCATTTGGTTCCATTTGTACACTCTCAGAGTTTCACACCCGGAAGGGGCCATTTGGAACCCCCTCAAGGAACCATGAGGGTTCCTAGACCACACTTTGAGACCCACTGAGTGTTTCCAGTAAGCTAACATGCACAATATCAGCACCCTGACTCTGTTTGACCAGAATGGAACAGAGCCTTCATTAGTATCATTGGTAACACCTTTGAAGGAAGTAAGGAAGACGCCCAATTTCTCTCCAATATGGCTGCTGTGCAAAGAGCCTATAGGGATGCCAGAGTAAAAGTGGCAAATGTTTTGTATTAAATTGGTACATTGTGATGTGAAGTATAAGTATAACATATCAGACTGTCTACATTTCCCAAAAATAAATGCATTCATTTCAGTATGACCAGAAGCAGGGATAAAACATATCCCCACCGGCAAAAAGCAGAGGCATGGAGCCCCCCCATCCCCGCCGACAAATCGAACCTTGTTTGAACGTGTAGGTTTTTGAGAGGGCGGCAGGGGTAGCCGTGTTCTCTGGGGTTATCCAAGTCTCAGGGAGAGCGAGGAATTGCAGAGACTTGAGGTTAACGCATAGGCTGAAATGAATTCAGCTTTCTGGACTGCTCATTGGCAGTTCCAAGGACATCCAAGGATGAGGTGACTGGGTGGCCTAGATGGATATATGAGATTAGAGGGATTTCATGTGGTGAGAAAAGTTGTGCATAGGGCGCTGAGAAGAGGAAAGAACAGGAATAGTTATAAAACACCAGTGGTGTAAAGTAAGTACATTTACTCAAGTACAGTACTTAAGTACACTTTTGAGGTATTTCCAATTTCCAAGTCCTCTACTCCACTACATCTAAGCTACGCTAGGGGAACACTGAGGAAAATATTATACTTTTACTCCATTACAATTATTTGAAAACTTTAGTAACTAAAGTTTTCAAATAATTGTAATGGAGTAAAAGTATAATATTTTCCTCAGTGTTCCCCTAGCTATAAATCTATAAAGTAACTAGTAACTAAAGTTTAGTTACTAGTTACTTTATAGATTTAGATTATTATTACAACACATGCATTAACCACTTCAGTCCTATATACATTTCAGCCATTTAAAAATAGCCATAGCTTGTAGATCTGCTAAGATTTGTATATATTTAAAAACTTGTCAAAATGGGACCTTCTGCATAATGAGTACTTTCTACTTTTGGTACTTCAAGTACATTTTGATACCAATACTTTTGTACTTATAATCAAGTAAATGTTTTATTCCGGACTTTTACTTGTAACAGAGTATAACCATTATATTATACTGCTCTGCGACTTGTCTTGGAATGTCTTGGAATGTTATGTGTTATGGTTTCAGTGCCATTAAAATATAGAACACAGACAGTCAGTGTCTCAACCCGATTTAATTTGTATTTGCTGTTTTTGAAATGCCTGGAATAGCCTACCTGTTGTATAACCAATTATAATCGATAAGCCACGCGAGGCCATGCTTTACATTGATTTTAGAACAGCTAAGGCAGTTGTAGGCACTCTGGTAGTGTAGTGCCAAACAGCACCCTTAGCTGTTCACAAAATCACTGTGAACAACAGCCTCTTTAGGCTCATTGTTTCATTCCCTGTCTACATAAACAAATCGACAGAACGTTGTGAATGCAGTCAGTGATACAGCTGGACTGGGGCCACAGATTGGGTGCTTTGCACACGCTGTTAACCTTGCAGCCAAGAATGCAGTGTCACTAAACCAGTGAGTGTTAGGGTGTTAAGCTTTTTCCATCGCAAGCGCAGGCCCTGAAAACTAAGCAGGAGATGCTGGAATATGACATGGTGGAGTGTTATGTGGAACAGCAGGCAGAAATATATTCTGCCCTGATGGACAAGAATGTCAAGAAGAATGTCAAGGACATTGGCGTCTTGGCAGACTGTAAGGTAAAACTGGCAGAGGACCTCATTAAGATTCTTAAACCTCTGAAGACTGTGACGACCAGGCTCATGAGCACAGAGACACCCCCCCCCCTCTGTGTCAATGATCATCCTGAAGAAAATGACACTGACACCAAGATATTAGGACAGCTCCACCATCAGAGATTCCAATACAGTCATCACTAAAGAACTGGAATACACAAACCTTCATTTTCAGGACTGTCTGCACAGAGCCACTTCCAAGGTTCACGTCTGCCTTACCTGTACGTGTACATCAGAAAATATACAGTGAACTAAATTCAATGTAATCTTACTCTACTTTTTAAACTAAACACAGCATACATGTGCTTTTCCGTTATTCTACTTTTCCACACTACCCATGGAGTGTTTGTATTTTATTTGCTTCCTTCTTTTCTGCAAGGTCAACCCACTGAAGCCCATGGTGGACAGTTAATCCTCAGCAGACCAAAAGACATTAGAGACATGATCTCCTCCCATGGCAGAGCTACAGTATTTGGAGAGCTCTTTACAACAGAGGAGAGCACAACCTCCAAGTCTCCAGCAGCATACAGGGTGAAATCGCCTCATACAAGGCCATGGGTTGCATCCCTGTGGATGCAGATTCACTTGCGTGGTGGAAAAGCTATGAGCATTCCGGTCGCTCTGGTTGTGCAGTGGAAAAGTTCCTGCCCACCACTGCGGAGAATAAAGCCTGATTCATAGTACTCCGTTATACGCTGGTATTGCACGCAGAAGCGTTGCAGGTGCAACGTGTTGTGAGCTTGTCTGCTATTCTCTGGCATTCTCGGGAGCATAAATTAGGCGTAATGGTATGAATTCTCTGTGGTGCCTCCGCCTTGGCTGGGCAGGTAAAAAAAGTGGCCTTATGCCAAACAAATGTCCCCCCCCCCAGCTTCAACGCATACTGACGGCAGCAACCCACGATTTACACAGCCTTGGCTAGGCATCCCAGCCTGGCCGAGATATATACTCCAAGGAGGGCCCTTTTCTAATGTACAGCACTTTGTAACATTGTTTCGAAAGGTGCTTCATAAATAAAATGTACTTACAGTACTTACTTACTTACTAATGTTGCTCTGTTTTTAGCCAGTGTGATTTAACAAAGATACACGTACAGTAGTGTATGTCCAGGAATTGAAATGAAGGCAAGGAGAAGAGAAAGGGGTCATTGGAACGGGAAGGTGGTGGCGGGGGGAGAGGAGAGGACAGGGGAAGCGAACAGCTTGCACAAAGAGAAACCAAACATCCTGTCTACTGTTTCCTCATGCCTCCACTTCCATTAACCTCCACCCTGACAGGACAAAAACAAACCAATACTCCTCCTCCTTTCCCCACCACCCAGCGTATGTGCTGCTGAGATGGGGACCGGATCACGGATGACACAGACTACTAATCTGACACAGATTAGTAGTCAACAGGGTTCCCTTCATCTGATGGGATGCAGTCGAAGCCGAAGGGACAAATAAGACAAACAAAGCGCGGGCAACGAATGGGCCGACGCGATGCTATCAAAGCCTCTCAAACTCACATGTTCACTGGTAACTCGGCAGACTATACCATGACATCAATCAAGCTCCTCTGAACGTATCCGTGTGCCAGGGTGACATATCAAGGAAACCAAATCAGCATAACTGCCATATGAAGAACACCGCAGGTGACAGCGGGTTAGGGGAAAACATTGGCTGTCATGAATGATATAATTTATCTGATTTCCGATGTCTGCTGAGATTGATGGGAAGACAGCGGCATCCCCTGGTGAATAGCACAACAGATAGTCCTTCTGAAACAGCAAGAGGAATTGCTAATTTCCGGCAGTTTAAAAAAAATTAGGATTATGCCTACACAAGTTTTAAATGTTCTATTCGAGGTTGTTCTCATAGTCTGTGTGCCATATGTGTCATGGTGGGCCATTGTGAATGATTTTTAAAGAGGTTATCTTTCTTGTGTAGGCTATATTTGTTTTTCAAGGCTTCTCCCATGATGTCACATAAATGGCGGATAACATCTTAGACTTCTGAGACTGGGGAAGTGATAGCGATCTCTCTTTCCCTGATGCTTTTCTCTCTCTCTCTCTGTCTGTCTCTCTGTGGTTCACATTGAAATATTTTGGGGAAGGGAATTCCTGCCACTGTGTCAGAGAACCTCTCTGCCTCCTCAAAGCCATTCCCTTCCTAATCGTCCAAATTGAAAAAGTATTTACAGGCAATCTGCCATAGCTATCTGAAATGAGTTAATCGGATCTGGCCCAGGGTCTGGGTCTGCTCCAGGTTTGTCTCTCCATTACACACACATGCGCGCGCACACACACACACACACACACACACACACACACACACACACACACACACACACACACACACACACACACACACACACACACACACACACACACACACACACACACACACACACACACACACACACACACACACACACACACACACACACACACACACACACACACACACACACACACACACACACACACCTCTACCCTCCTCCCCTCCCCCTCCTCTCTCCCTCCCTCTCTCGCTGGCCACCTTTTTGGATATAACTGTGACCTACCCTTCTGCTATAGACACTTATCCCAAACAACTGAGTCAGAGTGACCTTTTCTTTGTCAAACACGTCTCTGAAAGTTATCTGACAAAACAGAAAACTTTCATGAGAGGCTATCTTTTTTTTTCTCAGTCCACCGTGCATATAACCAAATCTGTTTGCAATGGGATTTCTATGTTTAAGTTTGGGAGGCAGTAAAGGCAAAGGATGCAGAAAATCCCTCACACAATTGAATGGGCATTTAGCATCATGTGTGGCCCATTGTGTGCTTTGATCCTGGATCTAATGGGGGACCACACACTGTATGGCATCAGATGTCTTCATGGCATCAAAAAATGGAAGAAATTTGTTTTCAAGTGTCTCGGGTCAATTTGTGTGCCAGGGTCATGCATGGCTCTGGATGGAGTTCTGAAAATGTCGGATTTTTTTGGGACAACTTTGCGCAGTGCGGCTGGTGCTATGATGATAATCAAAGCAAGACCGTTATACTGTACAGCATGTTCAAATAAAATAAAGTGCAGACCATGCAAACCTTGTAGTGCAGTAGTTAAATACTGTGGCAATTTTAGGACTTACATCATGTCTAAAATATATTATATGCAGTTTTGTGAAAACGTTCTGGAGACACATTATGAGCTGCCTTTGGAAAATTGTCAAGCTACTGTATGTTGTCCTCTTTAGTGAAACCAAGACTGGGTTCCCCATTTTTTCCTCCTTTTTTGTTGTTTTCCAAAGGTGACGATAGCATTTACTTAATTCAACACGCAGTCTGACAAGCATATATATATAAATTCCATCTTCCATCTAGTGACATGTAAGGATGTTTTGAGATGGCCAAAGTAGTGCAGTGTTTAAGTACCTTAGGTCTTACCCAAGATAATTACATGGAGCTACAGAGTGGTATACACTGCCTGATTTGTTATTACTGATCATGGTACAAAATACATACCTTCTGAATGAAAGCTTAAATGTCCATACCAGCATCAATAAATGCATTGGTCAACTCACAGCTTCAGTCGTGTATTATGCATACAAATGTACTGTTTTTCCCTTAATGGCTTTAGTTTAAGCATTTCTCCGTAGTCATTAAACATGAACTGGCCTGAACAATTGAGTCAACACTGGTTCAACATCATTGTGTGGTTAAGAAGACATGGGTGTTCATTCTTAGCCCATTTAATCCCACCAGTCACATTTTGTTGTTTTTTCCTCTGACAGTGGTGTTGTTGTTATATTGCTGATTTGCTCTGATGTAAAATACTAAACAAAAAGGAAAGGAAAGAAATCATTGTTGCTTTACTCTTTAGTTTGTGTGCAAGAAGCGAGACAGGGAAAGGATGGAATTAAAGTGACCGGAATCTCTTTAATATTTTTTTTGTTATATGCACATTATGCAGTTACTGGAGAGCGCCCTGTTGAAGCCTAGCTGTGAAGTTGGGTGATTGATTGGTGCCTGAAGATCTGATTGAGGGGTTGCCTGTTAATCCTGTTAGCCGATTGATTAGAACATGGGGAGCATCTTGGCGGTTGGTTGGTTGATTAGAAATGGAAGGGTGGAATCTGCATAGTATATAAGGGAAACAGCTCTGTAGGAGTGCCTGCGTCTTTGGGGAGAGGTTGACACTTCTCCATTAATTTAAGTTGTTTGTTTTTTGAGTATTTTCTTCAGTTGTTTTAGAATTATTTGTTGTCCTGGCCATTGTGTGACTTGCAATGTGATGACGGCACCAATCCCATTATACCAGAGTTTCCATTGCTTCTTACGAGTGCCAGGGGGCGCAGTTTACCCGTAATGAGTGACCTTACAAATATGATAAAACAAAAATCCCCTGAGTAGGTCATCATAAATGTACTATTCTATCTGCTAAATAAAAACAAAAATAAAACAAACAAAATATAAAATAAGGCAGTACAGATCCATGGAGCAGAGGAAGGGGATGTTAGATTGACGACCGGAACATCGCACCAGCTGCACCTGCAGAGGTTTTGCCACGGTGTGCGACTGTGCCAGTACACTTCAAAGGTACTTAATTAGCATAAGTGACACACAGGTGTGCCCACATTCCAAATGTTTACTTGAGGTGCGTTCGGAAATTCGCTCTGAGAATCTGCTCCAATTTCAGAGCGCTCTGGTTTCAATATCATAGAGCGCTCTGACGTCAGTTTTACAAACAGAAACAAAGTAGATGTTCATAACTAACATTGCCATTTTCATCTTTTAAAATGTATTAAAACTAGAAAAGTGTGCTCCTCTGACCTCGGGCCAGGCCGGGTTGCCTACCCAGGGTCCGCAAACTTTGGAAGGCAGTCATAGCCAATTGGGAACGGGATCAGAAAAATCGCATATATCTCAATCACATGACCCCAGAGATGATGTGTACCGATTTGTGTGAGTTTGACAAAATCTGTAGGAGTAGTTGCAAAAAGTGTGTTTTCAAGAAAACGCACAATGGCAGAACATTTTATCTAGCACATGCAGGGCCTATATAAGTTGCATCATGATCCAAGGAATTCAGGGAAAAAATGATTTGATTGTACGACATACGGTTATAGGCCAAAACGAGAAGTGGGCTGTAACATTTGGGATGGCGGTTCTTCCTTGGCTTAGTGAGAATGTGTGTGCAAAGTTTCCCAGCAATCGGGCACTAGGGCAATCGGGTGTAAATCATTTGCAATGATCATTTGCAATGCCCATTTAACACCATAAAAGGCAACCGGAAATAACCAACATGGGGGAAAAAAACACATCTGCAAGCTTACAATGTGTCGTTTCGCACCGCACTGCATTGACAACGTGTACATTTGTTCTGTTTGGAAGCGAGTCCCTCGATTGAGAGATGGCTCAACTGAACGTTAATAAAGTAATGCTCTGATGTGTAATGAGATTAATAAATTACAAAGTTTAACCCCACCACCAAATAATAGGCTAATAAAACGTGGAAAGGATATCATAGAAGCCTTTTCTGTTAAAGAACGCTCACATTTGACTGAGGTAACATTATGACACTGGAATCCAGGAACGCCACGATCTGATACATTATGGACCAGATCGCGCTTTATTGATTACTGAGGAGAAATCTGTCCTTTGGATTAACAACATATCCTGTCCTGCGTTGTACTGGGGAATGGATATGGACTCAGCTGTACTGTATCGTCATCAGATCAGATGGTAAGACTTATTAGGCTATTGTGTGGCGTTCATATGATCAATATTATAAATTAATAGTGCGACATTGGAGGTGCACCTGTTGCCTCTTGCAACATAATGCACGTGGCCACAGTTGCAGAAACGGCAAACACACCGAGGGACCTAATAATTCAGCTCTAAATGCGTCAACTGAAAACAAATACAAATCTGTTGAATCATGTCTCTGGATATGATGCAAATGCTCTGGATTTTCGAAATGCAACTCTCGGTCCGCTCTGAATTTCTAAATAACCAGATATCTGTGTTACAAAGTAATGTGAATGTTTTGGAGCCATTTATTTCTGTAACATAATATTTGTCTACCCACAGCAGGCTAGGGGAGAGCAACTGTGAGCCTTATGTGAGCTCCATCTCTGTCTAGTTTAAGAGCAAGCTCTATCCATCTTTTTTTCCTTCTTGTTGGTATCAGATATAGATACCACTGGCGAAACAGGAGAAAGAGAGTGATTAGAATAGCTGAACATGTGTCTATGTGAACCATAGCATTACATGAACATGCAAGGTCAATCTCTTTGTTGATTGGCTCAGGTGTGAATGACGATGTCTTACACAGCCGTAAACAAACTTGGGCCACGTTTTGGCGAACCCCAAGGGAGTATAACCAGAATGCAAGATGAACTTCATGTTCGTGGTGTGCTGAAGTTGTGTCTGTAGAGGCAATGAGGCACTAAGTGCATGTTTGCAACATTAACCCATTAAGACCGGGAACGCGTCTGTGTCATTTTAGATTTCTTTGGCTATTCAAAAATAGCAGATATACAAGCTCAAAGCGCAGCACCGAGTGCCGCGCTATGAGCTTGTAGATCTGCTATTTTTGAAAAATCGTGAACATTTTTTTTTAGATTCTTTTCAATTCAAATATTTTTAAGAATCGCCTCAGGTCTTAATGGGTTAATTTACGGTGCAGTGTGCACAATGTTTCAGTCAGGGTGAGTAAGTGGTGTTATCAGCTCTTGTTCCCCTGATATGTGCTTTGTTGTGCCGTGCCGTGCCGTGCCGTGCCGTGCCGTGCTGTGCCACGTTGTGCCGTGTTGTGCCATGCATGTGTTGTGCTGTGCTGTGCTGTGCCCTTCCGTGCTGTGATGCGCTTACACACAGTGGCCAGCTATGCAGCAGAGGGCCGGCAAGAGAGTGGCTGTGCTACTGTAGGTGAGGTGATTAATCATGCTGTGACTCTGTGTCTCTCGGGCCTGTCAGCTAGCCCGGCCGCATGAGGTCTAGGAACATCTGGGGATGTCTGGGGACATCGGAGGGGGTGACCATGCCCATTCGTCTCCCGGGGACAGCAACCAGACGTGCCACCTCAATCTCTTGTCGCATCCCCCCACCCCCCCATTACACACGACCACCTCCATCACCCCCCCCCCTTTCCCCTCAGGTCCCTATAGACCACTGCTTGGACAAAGGATGTACATTCTTATTACATGACACATAACACACGGAGGAACTGTGAACAGAGGAAGGAAATGTCTTGGGGCTGTACATCAGTGACAATAACAACCGCACTGGTAATATGCCTGTTGGTGAGCTATCACGAAGAACAACAACCTGCTGGGTGTGGGGGATAAGGCCCTGACAGATCACTTTAGTGGGAACAACTTAAGACAAGGAGACGGCTTAAAATAAATACCATTGGAGGGGGAAAAAAAGGGTATGAAGGACAAAAGGGAAAACACTCCCAAGAATCACAGGTATGCTGGTGGCATAAATGTATCTTAAAGTTATGTCTCAAGAATAGCTTTAGTTAAGAGATGCTGAAAATATGCACCAACGGAAGCAAAAAAAAAAAAAAAGTCAGAGGAGTCTTTCTTTGCCTCGCAGGGCTGGAGAGTATGATCAGTGGGCTGGAAATAACTGCATGATATCTAACAATACAGTAAGGTGTACATGGCTTGGCCAAAAAAAACGTTATTGGGCCAGTTTCAAAGTCATGGACTAGATCTATAATCCCAACATGATTTTGTTACATGATTTGTCACTTACTACCCTTAAAGATTCAACCGGGACTTATTTGAATGTATTTATTTTCTGTCTGACTCTGAACCTGTCCCGAGACCAACAGCATAGTACCCGAGCCCGACTCGAACCCGACCATGAATTATTCATATCCTAACTGAGGCAGAGCAATTTTTTATTTTTTTTGACACTTGGTTACATTACACTGACACGCAAACTTGTTACAATGCTACAGCATGCCTGTTTACCCTGATTACACTTGTGTAGGTTTGAAAATGGTCATGAAAAGGCTTTTGGTAGATTGTTACAGATTATACACGCATGCCGTTAATCAATCAATAATAACATTTCAGTTGCATTACAATAATGATTGTCGACGTAGGCTATTCATCTTCATGATATGGATTAGTTTGTAAAAGTTCCCAAAGACAAATTTTGACTTTAGCCCGACGGGTTTCGGTCGAGTAGTCCATAGCCAGTCTTTGTTTCAACAGCTTGACATCTCAACACATTTCAGTGACACAACCACCATTAAAATACAGCTTCATTTCTGTTAAAAAAAAAGAACATTTTGGGGGGGTATTGTTGATTCATAATGTCAAGTCATAGTCCTGCACATCTGAAAAGGGAGATTATGCGTTATTTGGAATGTAGTGTTTACCGTTCCAATTCATTTGCATAATTGGCTGCACTAAAAATCTACATGTAACACCCCCCCCCTCCCCTGATGTGGGTGACCTGGATTATGATATTGCGAAATATGCAAACCGTAATGATAAACACAAATACTTCTAGCAAGGCAAATTCCTTTACGTATTAAAACAATTACAGATGCAATCAGCGGTTGAGTGTTGCACTTCAGGCATTGTGTCCTGTGGCTCATTTTGTAAACACAAACCAGATTACATCCGTCATGCAATCCGGGCGACTCCCAGTCAACGAATTCAGCAGCAGCTTTAATGAAGCTAATGCAGATGAGGTATTTTTTAGCATAAAGGAGCCAGCCGATTATGCAGCGGCCGCCGCAACTCTTACCAGGGGCTGAACGGCAGAGATGCAAGAGTTCTGTTCCCTCCCTCCCTGCCTGGTATGTGACGGCATGATGAATGATGGCCGGGGGGGGCATAACGCGGCCAGAGAAGGTCTGACGCGGGTGGTGGGGGGGGGGGCAAACATGTGACATGCATGTGGCGGCTTTGTTCGAGAGTCTATACCCATCTTTGTCCTTCTGTACCGGTGGCTGCTGGCCCAAACACAGGGCCCTGTCGAGAGCCGAGATGCCAGATTTGAAGGCCTCCCTCCGGTCTGTGGTTTGACAGGTGGTGGCTCACAAGGCAATTGTTTTTCAGAGGGACGGATTTGGTCGCTTAAACCCTGCCATGCTTGCTGTTGTCCTTTCCATGCACGTGAACAGAAACACACACACACACACACACACACACACCCATTGGAAGGGGCCCAGTGATACGTGCATGCACACAAGCAAAGCACAGATGTGTGTGCTTCTGCATGCATCGTGCACAGTCAAACATGTTATATATGCACATACTGTACCTAGAGATAAATACATGTATATGTATGTGCATACATACATACTGTATGTGGGCACAAATGCACACAAATGAACATAAATAGGGACACACCAATACACAGCGCAACATACTGTAACCACTGAAATGTGTACAGACACAAATACATGCACGATGCCGCGCTCGCGCACACACACACACACACACACACACACACACACACACACACACACACACACACACACACACACACACACACACACACACACACACACACACACACACACACACACACACACACACACACACACACACACACACACACACACACACACACACACACACACACACACGCTTCAAAGACTTAGCAGAGTGAGAGGGGATTAGCCGGACTTTGGTGAAACCTTCAAGGAATTATACTGTTCTAAGCTTTCCAGACTCTAATTTAAAGGTCATTATATGACAAGCAGTGAAATATGTGAGAACCACACACAAACAAATCCATGCAGTACATGTAGACGCTGAATATTTTGACTTCACTGGACTAAGAGGTGAAATGATTTATATGTGCCATGTGTAATATTAACAACACTATTCGTTACAGTGTTGGAGTTGGATGACTAGAACCTAGCAACAAGGTGCAGCTCAAGAATCAGAAACACATACAGTGTTGTGTTATTTTTTTAAGTGGGTGAGTGCACCCCCACAGAATCAGAATCAGCTTTATTGTCAAATCCCAGGTTTACAGGTGTAAAACGTGGGTGAATGTCCTTAATCACAACAAACTATATGAAATGTATCAAAGAATATGGAACTCTTTTTTAGAAGTCACAGATTGTCAATACTTGGATAAGACCCCATAGATCTGCTGTGAAATAAGAGAGCAGATCGACTCTGAAACCTCATCTGATCTCTGATATGGGAGAAGTTATCCTGTTGAGGCCCTGTGGTGTGTGAGTCTAACATTGTTTGATGTAACTCCAAACATTGGAGAGAGATCTTCAAAAGTGGTTCTGTATAGATAAAAATAAAAAATTCCAATATATTCTCCCATTTGACTTATATTGCAAAACAGGTGTCAAAGTCACACTTTAAGCACCCAAATGAACGCAAGTAAAGTGGACTATAAAATGACAAAACAATTTTGTTTCTCCATCTGTTTACAATGACTGGAAAGGTACTATCATCATATGCCGGTACATGCTCAATATCAAACACAGTGATTTGGATCCGGAAGCATGCCCATACTTCCTATTTCAAATAGTAAAATCAACATAAAGTTGCCATTTGTATATAATTTAAAAAAAACTCCATTGTGGCTGGCTAAACATAGATTTGTAAACTACAGCTCACTTGATTGCAGTCCATTGCTCTTCTGTATTTTGCAGTGAAACAATTAATATGAATGTTGGTAATTTTGGCTTTTAGATTGCTGTTTGCTGCTGCTGTTGTTTTGCTTTTCTCCCCAGGGAAAAGCCTCATAATTGTATTTTAACAGTACGGTTCAATAAAGTCTGTTATTCAATTAGATGTTTTAAAAATAAAAATTATACAAGCAACTCAAAATAATAGATAAACATTCATTTTCAGCGCAGAAACTTAGCCTACATTTGTATAGGGTGCGGGGGGTGGTAAGATACCTGGATATTGGATAGGTCATATAGTACCAAAGTCATATTCTTTTAGGCTATGTGTGTCCCTGCACGTGGCGTGTGTGTGTGTGTGTGTGTGTGTGTGTGTGTGTGTGTGTGTGTGTGTGTGTGTGTGTGTGTGTGTGTGTGTGTGTGTGTGTAAATTGTAAGTGTCCTATGTATTGATGTTTTTTCAACATTAATAACTAACATTTGACAATTCAAGTCGGTTTTATTTGTCATTCACTACTACTCATACAGGTGTGTGTGTGTGTGTGTGTGTGTGTGTGTGTGTGTGTGTGTGTGTGTGTGTGTGTGTGTGTGTGTGTGTGTGTGTGTGTGTGTGTGTGTCAAATAACCAATACAAATGACACATACAACATTACAATTCACAAAAGACAGGACACAGAGAGCTACAGTCACAAAATAACTAAAAGGTGAGTCTTTAGCAGCTTTTTAAAAGGGACAGTTGACCCCCAAAATGACTTTTTTTCTATCGATTAGTCACCCCATGGACTTGAATTCCGGTAGGAGACAAAAAGAGTTTCCTTTGTGTCTCCTACCGGAACCGCTGCCTACTGGTCCACTGGTCATCAAATTATTGGCTTAGGAATGCGACAAAAACTAAAAGAATATCCATGAATCAAGTCTCCATGGGGTGACTAATCGATAGAAGAAAAAAAAAATTGGGGTGAACTACTCCTTTAAGTCCATGGTGAGAGAGTTCCATAACTCAGGGGCTGTTAGATGCAAAGGCTTGGTTCTACCTTTGGTCTCGAGCCTCATGCGAGGGACAGCCAGCAAAGCGCTGGTCTGAAGTTCTCAGTGACCTGCTGGCAACATGTGGGTGGAGCAGATCATATAAATGTGCGGGTGCCTGACCATGAAGGGGCATACATGATCACAAGAACCTTCAACTGGATCCTAAAAATTGACAGGGTGCCAGTGCAAGGAGGCCATGATGGGAGTGATGATGACTAATGACGGCTAGGTCAGTAGCCTGGCAGAAGCGTTCGGGACCAGTTGTAAATGTTCCGAGGTAGGTAGGTAGGTGTGCGTGCGTGCGTGCGTGCGTGCGTGCGTGCGTGCGTGCGTGCGTGCGTGCGTGCGTGCGTGCGTGCGTGCGTGCGTGCGTGCGTGCGTGCGCAAGAGAGAGAGAGAGATTCCTTTCCTATACTTAATGTTATAATAACTAATACAGATTTAGATTTTTGTTATTGTATATTCACGTATTGACCTGTTCTTGTTGCTGTTGGCAGCAACAATGGAAGCATTGTGCATTGCAATTGTTTCAACTTTGGGGTACCACATTGTCCTACTTTACTTGTGGCCCGTGGTTGCGGGCTGCAAAAAGGTTAATGGATTTGATGGCAATATACTGTATGTTTTCTGGCTGTTTGTTTTTTTACTGGATTGTTTTTTAGATTGTGGTTGGGCTGGAAATGATCAATCGGATCTGGTTAACAGTGCTGATAACAGACTTTTTCTTATCATTTGATTCTGGAGCTGGTGCTACTTGTGCGGCCATGGTTGAGTACATATCTCTGGCCCTTGGTTCAACTCAGCCTGGATGATTTATTAAACTGGCACAACCAAACCTCTATGGGGATAACACAAAAACCTGAACATTACTGACTGATGAAGTTATACAGGATTAAGCTAGGATTTGGCTTGAGCTAAAGTTACGTGTGTCACCGCTGGAACCATCATTTCAAGTTAATATAAAAGCCCTCCAGTGTTTTATACATGGTTAAGCCATGTAATACTATGTTTATTGTGCCTCGGCCTCGGTTAAGGCACACATTTTAACCATGGTACCTTTAACCACCTAAACCCCATATACCAGTTTTTCTCTAAAAAACACCAAATATAACCAGTCTACAAGTTCACAGCATGTTGTGTTGCCGCGTGTTGTGAGCTTGTAGATCTGCTATTTTTGCTGAATGTTCATAGGGATGCTATAGAGTTCATGTGGTTAAGTCTCATAGCTTTGAAAGCCTGAAAGTATGCTCTGAATGAATGTGTCCTTGAGACATAATGCTACTGTGCACACACCGGCTGTCCATGTTGTTATTCCCCCCCCCTCCTTTCAAAAGCACCTCATCAAAATCGGGCCAGACTCTAAGCTCCTTCTAAGTCTTTGGGCTCCCCTCATCGAGCCGCTCCCAGATCAGTTGAAACACCTTGGCACCTCCACTCACTCCCTCTCATACACACCGTCGCTATGTCCAAAACCAATACTTTTAGAAACATAAATAATGGATCCTATGGATGTCCCTATTTTGGTCATGTCATTATAGGCAAAAACATTCAAGAATAGCTAAATAAAAAGCAGACAAGCTGTACACATTGTAGACTTGTTAATGTGCTATTTATATTTTTCATTGTCATATGACAAAGTATAAAATAGGGCATTATTTTATTTATGGGAATTGGGAAAGAATTCAAATAAACATAACGTGAAATATACAAGGTTTGTGCCTGACAACATACATTCCACTGGAGGTTTATCCAGCACAAACTATAGTAGCTAACTAAATCCCTCTTGTTTATTAGTAGTGTATCGCTACAGTATGGTCTATACTATGGTCTATACAGTTCGTACTTACAGGCAAAAGGCCATAGTGATTAAAAATCTACTTTTTCAAATAATCTAACCAGCACACTCTCAATGCTGCCATTTTAGGAATTAGGACACTGTAAGTGGGCTAATGTATCATGTATGAAGCATGCTCACCAACGCTCTCCAGCCTGGAAAGGTGGCCTTGGTTGAGCAATTCACTGAGCTATTGCCAGGACAACATCCTGAGTCCATTCAATATTTAATATGCAACTGCAAGGTCAATATGGTATGCCTCTGAACTGTCATAACCACTGCATTTATACACACCGGGATAGGAGAGGAGGGAGATCAACGCTCACCTTGTGAGATTATATTATGGCTCTAAAGCTATGGCACTTGTACAGTACATTACAATAGAGGGAATTGGAGCATCTACCGGAAAACGCTATTATTAATGCTGCCTGTTTCACTTGAGATACAAAGGGCTCAAGGCTGATTCACTGTGAGTGGCTACTTCACATTGTTAACAGAAACTGTAAGTGTCCAATGTATTGATGTTTTTTCAACATTAAAGGTAGGGTAAGTTATTTGCAATTATTCAAATAATTGCAAAATGGGTCTATGTTCTGATAGTGCTCGTTACTATAGAGTGTCCTGTCCATATAAGGAGTCTCCATGTCTCTCCAGCTCTCTATAAAACAGAAAATGCATTTTCGTTTCAGTTTCAGTTTCATTTCCAATTTTATCCAATCAGGATAGAGAACTCAATCAGGATATAGATTAAACAAGTGAAATTGGAAGTGATGACACTAAGAAATGAGCAGGCAAAATTAGAACTGGAACACTATAAAAATAAAGCTTAAAAATGGGTACTTTCTCCTGATTGGCTGAGATTTTGACACCTACCAGAAAATGTATTTTCTGTTTATTAAAGAGCTGGAGAGACGGGGAGACTCCTGTTACTGAACAAACACTCTATAGCAATGATTACTATCAGAATATAGTGCTTAAACCTTTTAAAAAAATACTTTTTGTTTTAACCCAAAAATATCACTTACCCTACCTTTAATAACTAACATTTGACAATTCAAGACAAGTCAAGAAGGTTTTATTTGCCATTCACTACTCATACAGGTACAGGAAACGATTAAACGAAATGCAATTTTGTGGACCTCACTTGCTTGTTTCTCTCTCAATCCTTAAAAAAAAATCTATCTACCCCGACGGTTTGCCCTCTTTCCATCTCATTCACACACAACGTACAGACAATGCAGGATGCCTCGGTTTGCTTAGCTTGGCAGTGCCTCCATCACTGCGTGAGACCCTTGTCTCTGGGCACCAGTGAAAATGATTGCCCTTTCATTAATCTCCCTGTCCACAGCGCAGGCCTCCCCTAATTACAGGCATTGTTTACCTTCGTGCTGGCACGCCCCTTGAATTATTGATGGCTGCCCTGCCCGGTCACTCCAAAGGCCTCGCCAACGGGTATACGCCAGCCAATGGATAGATAGCTGCCAACACATTCCCCCATGCTTTCTGTATGACAGTTCACTGGATTATAATGCTAATAGCAATTTGCTCCGAGACAAGTACAACAGAAAGGCCATGCTTGAACGCCTTGTTATGTAGGTGTCGTTAGATGATGAGATAAATCATCTGTTCACGTTGTTGCACTGCTAAAAGGGTCATCAAGCCACTACAAAGAACTATTCCAATTGGATCTGGTGCACAAAGAACTCTATTGTCTTATTCCATCACCCTCTGAAGGCTTGTTTGTTTATTTATTGAATAATCAACTGAGCCTTGGAATTATTTGTATCAAGTGCCTTGATGCCGGTCACCCTTTGTTCTCTTTGAATTGGAATGAATTGGCATTTGGAACATGCAAGTCACATCCAATTTGCAAAACCTGCCTTCAGTGGCCCATTATAACCCCCTAATGGCATGCATGTATGAAATCCCTCTATCTCTACCGCGGATAAAAAAGCAACTGAGACGAAACTAAATCCATGAATGATTACCCCCAACAATAAGTAAATCCGCAGAACTAAAATTCAATTTTCAGCAATCCCACAGTCCTACTGCTAGACGCCATTCAAAGCTCATGAGGATTTGGACTTAAGGCGACTTAGAGGTGATTTATGCAGTAACCCAAATGGTTGTGCTGGGAGAAGAGGAAAGCCCGAGCTCTTCAAAGAAGGAACCTGTCTCGGTGCCATGAGACACTGTAGCTAGAACTGCTCCATGACATGTCAGACATGCCTTCTGATATCAGATTGCCATGGTACTCTGTGCTCCACTGGGCAATTACCAGTCTCTTCGACCCCTTTTCCTTAAACGGGGGTGTTATAGCGCCAACTCGCTCTTACCACTGGCCATTTAGTGCCCCAGGAGGAAGAGAGGATAAATCTAAATGTCAGTAGCTGCTATTGCAGATATCGCTGGTCTGGAGCGTTAACAGTTCTGCTTGACTATTCAAGGCTGTGACAGAAGGATTCCATGTTGTTGTGAAGGAAATTGCATTGTCCCTCTTTCAAAATAAAGAAATAAAGCAACGTGTCAAAGGACAGAACAGAGTATTATTATTATGTAGGCTGCTCTCAGAGGAAAATACAGTGCCCGAGACAGCCCAATGTGGTGCGAATTGACACAACAGAAGCAAATGGAGAAAACTCAATATACAGCATTTCAAAAATGCACTGAAAATTGATAAAACCAGGGTGCAATTAGTAAAAAAAATAATAAATAAAAACAGAGGGGAGGACATTGTCTAGCCATCTACAAAAAATCTACAAGCCCACAAAGTGTGACACTGTGACGCGTTGTGTAAATGGATAAGTAGATACAGTAAGTAAGTAGATAGGTTGGTATGTATACTGTAGAGAGAAATATTCCTGACAATGCCCTGATTATACCTGTGACCCTAGTATCTCAAGACAGATGTGTTGCTCCCCCTCAAATGCTGTCTGTATTTTGGAAGCTCTGAAAATGAATAGAAAATAAAGTGGATGTCATGTAATTTCCCCACTTCTGTTTAGTAAGTAAATAATAAACCAAATTAGCCAAAGCCTAGTTAGCTACAGTAGCTGTTTAGCAGTAATGGAAATTCAAAAATATATTTTAAATAATGTAGATATAAATAGATTTCCTTTTGTTTGTTTGTTTTTTGTGAACACTGTGTCGTGCTTGGTTGAACACCCATTGGTATGAAGAGCAGATGACAGCTTCCTGTTCTCTTTTTTTTTTACCAGGCAGAATTACAGACTCTCTGTAGCATTAAGAGATTGTGGAAAAGAGTCTGGCTTGACAGACCGCTTTGACCGTAGAATGATAATGTAGTAGATACAGTAAGTGCCGTGAAAAGAAGGAACTTAAAAAAATATAAAGTCAAAAGGAGTTAATACCTCTGCCAGTTATTTCATTAAAGATGACTCAGAGGTACTTTAGAAGGAATATTATGCAGTTGGGGAGACTGCATTATCAAATGAACTCTTGTGATAAGTATAGGAATATAGAATATGGAAATCCACCCTCTCTTCCTTCTGCTCCTCTGCCGCCTCACCCCTTGCAATGTTTCTGTTCAGCAGGCGAGGGGACACATGGATAATACATAGTTTTGCATGCTGTTAAACAGTCATGTAATCAACCCAACGTCAATGCCTCCTAATGTTCTCCCACTTCCCCCATTACCACTGTCGGAGAACAGTAGGCAGGGGTCATGAGGGCTATTTCAGACATCGCCATCAGCGAGAGTAGGAGTGGGTGGTTAATAATGAGGGAGTGTCACAAAGCGCTTCTAAAGTGGCATTATGGCTCACTTTTAAAATGTCAATCATCCGATCAGAGAGGGTCTTGATTGGAAGAAATGCCACGGATGCCACTGCCGACTGCAATTAGTCTAAGACTCAAATGGCGAATAGGTCATTTCATTTTCACCTTTTCTTGTATTTTTCCACAAGATGATTTGAAATAACAAAATTATCACCATCATTGTGCCCCCATTCCATGACATGTACTGTATATCTATGGCCTAATAAGGTAACTTTGAATGGTAGATCAACTGGCCTGCTCCCAGGACAGCAAAAGCACCACTGTTAAAATACAAACAAAAAAAATACAAATACAAACACATCCTCCACAACTCTCCTCCAGACCCCCCCCCCCCCCCCCCCACACACACACACACACACACACACACACACACACACACACACACACACACACACACACACACACACACACACACACACACACACACACACACACACACACACACACACACACACCTAAGATATTTGTGTTGGCATGGCATGCTGCCCTTAATTAAAAGAATAAAAATCTTAAGGCTGTGGATACTGGTGCAATTGTGCCTCCAGTCCATCATTTGGTGCAGGCGAAAAACACACAAGTCTGTGGTAATTTAACGCTCGCCTCCCAAACCTTGTTATCCACTGGGAGTGCCTGTGCCCCTGTAAGTGAGGCTGAACGCTTTATCCCGTGGCATTAGTCCTCCATGTTTGAGTTAATACCCTGGAGTACAGCTTCTATCTGGGGGCATTAGTGTCTGACACTATACGGCTGAGAATGGAGGGGGTGGAGGGTGAAGGGTTGGGTTGGGGGGGGGGGGGGGGGCGGGCTGGTATGGCTCACACATTTCCTTCTTGCACTATACCACACCCCACACTGTCTGCGTTTGACTTTCTTCTGTACACATCCTTAAGCCCGATTTGTACTAAGACGTCGTCGGGCGCCGAAAATAGCCAATCTAGACTAGACAACATCCTATAGTTTAACCACTTGAACCCCATTATGCCTATCCTGGGGGCGGGGGGGGGGCATTTGGTAAAACCAGCAGATCTTACAAGCTCACAATGCCTTGTAGATCTGATATTTCTGGCGAAGAGATTCGATGTAGACGAAAAAAACGGTTTAATTGTAACCTCATTCTTACAGATTGTATGAGACTGCAATTAGTTTATAATTGGGTGTAATTATCTTGCACTTGTCTCAACTGAAGCAAACAGAATCTTGAAATGAATATTTGTTTAGTGCAAGCGTACTATAAGCTTCACAATTGTCTCGGGTCTTAATATTTTATAAAACATTCCAGTACAGAGTCCAGTATCAATCACTGCAGTCAAAGGGCTGTTAAGGTGTACTGTACTGTAGGTAATAACATGTCCTGTGTGTGAATACTGTACAGTATGCATAATGCATCATAAGCTCATTTCCTTATAAAGTATTCATAATGCATTTCAAGATTCATGATTCAAGAGATTTGTCACACTTATACAAGCACTAGTGTGTGTGTGTGTGTGTGTGTGTGTGTGTGTGTGTGTGTGTGTGTGTGTGTGTGTGTGTGTGTGTGTGTGTGTGTGTGTGTGTGTGTGTGTGTGTGTGTGTGTGTGTGTGTGTGTGTGTGTGTGTGTGTGTGTGTGTGTGTGTGTGTGTGTGTGTGCGCGTTGTGGTGGAGCTCTTTAACCACCGATCAGGTAAGCATGTCCACAGTATTCAGCACCTCGGCCGGCTCATTGAAGGGAGATAAGTGCCAATTTCTATAATCAATCAGCTTGATAGGATGACACCTGTCCTACACTCTGACTGACAAGCTGGAGACAGCTGAGCCGAGTTGGTTCTAGTCAAGTTTGACTACAGCATAAATAGTGCTCACTCTCTGTCTCCGCTGGCAATCCTTGGTTGAAGGACCTTCTAGGTAAATAAGTAATATAATAGTTACAAGTTAAAGTAAGGTATTCCAAATTCACTTGAGTAATAGTGCAAAAGTGTTGGCGTAAAAATATACTTAAAGTACCAAAAGTAAAAGTAGCCTACTCATTGTGCATAATGTCCCATTTCACAAGTGTTCAAATGTATTGTGTAATATTTGCATCTGAGATGTAGTGGAGTAAAAATCACACCCAGTTTGAAGTGGGCGGTGTGGTCATCACACAGTGGTCATCATAGTGATGGAAGCTCACTTCCAAAAAAAGTGGGCCAATCACAGTGCAGGAAACTAATACTAATGAGGTGTCCCAACCCCACTTATAGGGGCGGCTACACCGCCCAAAAAATACCTTTAAAAAAAGCATGGCTCTACCACCAACCTCAGGCATCCATGATCCTGATCACAAGCAACTGGTATCCCACTTGACCTTCAACTTCATCACATCAAACAAGTTGCTACCAAGACCGCTGCCCACGTAAACATCCCCAAGAGACTTGCTGGCACTGGGTAGAACTTCACCACCCTACGCAGTACGCACCTCCACTCTTGTCCTTGTATACTCCACACTGCTGTGTGTGCTGCACCTACATGGAGTCTCAACAGCCATACAGCCACTATTGATGTTGTGCTCACCATGAGGCTAATCAATAGAGCCCCATTGAATTCCTCCCCATACCCATACTGTCTGGCAACCCACCTGCAGAATGTGTTCAGACCGAGAGCAGCACGAATGTATCCGTCGACCCACGATTTCAGGTTAGGAATACACGTCACCTTCACCTTGCATACAACATCCTCCACCTTCCGTTGCTACAAAGCTCGTCACCACCTCCAGAAAGTGGTTGACGTTATTTCCGGACCTGAGCTGGAACATACAGAGGTGGGTAGAGTAGCCAAAAACAGTATGGTAAAAGTTGTGTAACTTTGAATAACAATGACTCATGTAGAACTAAAAGTCATCTCAAAAGTAATCATCAAAATATTTACTTGAGTAAGAGTAAGAAAGTATGTAGTGAAAAGACTACTCAAGTACATTATAAAGTAACAAACGCAACGTACAGTAGACAAATTATTTGAACAATTTTACGTTTGGCCCAAATGTACAGGAGTAAACTTATGTTTTTTCCTCACAAATATACTTGTACTTACTAAAAGTAATAGTTGAAAGACAAAAGAGATGAAATATAAAACAGCACTGAAGTTGTTAAAGGTTATATTTGGTGATTTTTCGATCATTATCAGCATAACCTTGTAATCATCAGGAGTATCGCATTGTGTTAAAGCATCGTGTGAAAATGATGCCATGCTCCTGTTTTCTGGGTTGTAAAGACAGCAGTTGGTCACCGTAATGCTTTCACAGAATGGCTTTAGGCTTCTTACCAGCAAGAGGATAACGGCACTTCACACTTCTACTGGCAGATGACTTATTTTGTAATCGTATTTTCTGCAGATCCAAGTGCTAAAGTCATATAAAAGTCCAATTATATAATAATAACAATGATGATGATAATAATGTATCAATTACAATCATGAGCCGGATGTAGCATAATTCAATTCTGCTGTTCACTTGTCCTGTGTATAGTTTAAATAACAATTAAGATAACCTTGAACCTTGCAAATCAGATCTTTGCCCTTAAGATACCAGACTAGGACGATGTTTTGGTGCTGCTACTTTTAACCTAATGTTCTGTACATTTAATGTTTTACCACCTCTCTGAGATCTAGCCATTTCATCATTTGTGTAGCTTGTTTTAGTTCACTATTAGTCCATTACTTTCTCTCTTGTCTCTTTGCGTGTGTGTGAGAGAGTTTGAGTGTGTGCACCGATGCATGCGTAATCTGTTTGCCTCTCCCGCTGTGGGCTTAGGTGAGAGGTTTTCTTTCTGACATTAAATACGCAGAGGGAAAACAAAAACAAAACAAACCACAGAAACAATCTTTACGTATCTTGTCAAAGTGGTTTGGATTTATTCCCAACGACCTCTCCCTTCTATCTTCCACATAGACTCTGATCAAGTGCCCTTTTAGCTTTTCTTTTTTAACCCAACCAAAGGAGACAGAGAGGTAGCAGCCGGGAACACGTAGGTAGAGGAAAACAGGTGTTTCAACACAACCAGAAAAGTGAGATGGTTCGTAAACACAGAAAACATTGCAACTCAGCCTCAGTACTTTTTTCTATCTCAGTATTGCTGGTGCTACCTGTAAAGGAAGTTGAATGACAATCAGTATCTGGGCTTTGTTCTGTTAGAAACTTTTCAGACAGAAAGTATATTTTGTACAAGTGCAAGTGAACCTCATACTGTACTGTACGTACTGTACAATAAAGTGATTCCATCCAGTTTTCATCTGAAAATGGCAAGAAAAAGAGTATTTCTTGCACTTGCACACGAAAAGAAAAGGACATAATACTGTAGTGACTCCCAGCTGTTCTCTGGCACCAAACACTGAAGGCTGCACTTAAGGGAATATTAAATTCAACTTACACCATCCATATACAGTACTGTATATGGGGTGGCATTGTGGTTCAAAGGGTAGCACTGTTGCAAGCAATCCTTAAAGGGACACTTCACCCAAAAAAAACTTTGTTTCAATGGATTAGTCACCCCATGGAGACTTGAATTCATGGATATTTTTTAGTTTTTGTCTCATTCCTAAGACAATAATTTGATGACCAGCGGACCGGTAGGCAGCGGTTCCGGTAGGAGACACAACGGAGACTCGTTGTGTCTAATCCATTGAAACAACGTTTTTTTTTGGGTGAAGTGTCCCTTTAAAGGAGCACTTCACCCATTTTCAACTTTATCTTAATATACAGTATCTGGTCCTCACTGATGCTCATTATGAGATGGCACAATGTCCGTCCTCTCACTGTGTGTCTTTGAAAGGCAATCATAGCCAATCGGAATGGAACATAAAAAATAGATGTCCATGCTGAGGGAATTTTGCTGTGTGATATAAATATGTAGAAGTGCACCTTCAGCTTAGTGTCATGCCAAGGGGTGACTGACCCACCCTCCCTTTCTCTTACTCATGCACGCACACGCGCACAGACACCTGCACCTGGAAACACGCAACATGACATGAGGCAATCCATAGGCGTCTGCCGTGTCCCTGCATGCTCTCATAAGGCTATAGTGTCTATTCGACCTGTCTCCTGTAACAACACGTATTTACTGAGGAATAACCGTGCCTAAAAAGTAATCCAAAGTAATGAAAAAATTATAAGACGACACACTGCACAGAGAGAGAGGGAGGGGGAGAGAGACAGACAGACAAACAGAAAGAGAGAGAGAGAGACAGACAGACAAACTGAAAGACAGAGGTTCAACTAGAAAAGGCCTTTCGGCCTGGTGGAGACAATAAATAGGAGGGAGAGAAAAAATGAGACAAAAAATGGATAGAGAAGCTGTTAGGAAGGCATTGACAGAAAGACGAGAGAGAGAGAGACAGACGAGAGAGAGACGGACGAGAGAGAGACAGACGAGAGAGAGACAGACGAGAGAGAGACAGACGAGAGAGAGAGAGAGAGACAGACGAGAGAGAGACGGACGAGAGAGAGAAGTCATGTGAAGTTGAGATGTGAAAACAGCTTGGCAGGCAGAGACACTCCAGGGCCCCGAGGGGGATGGCCAATCTCAGCACCATTCTAATTTTCATTTCTCGCTGTGCAACCCCAGATGATTAGGATGTAATGACGGCTATTCTAGTAGGGTTTTGTTTCCTTATAGTTTCACACTATCGCTATAAAGCTCCTGGGAATATCAACACATACAGTATACACACAAACACCACACATACATGCAGACAAAGGCCCTTTCTACATGGACAGACAATCAACATATGATTGCCACACACATCCTCCATGCTAATTTAACGCTTGAGTGTAAGAATTGACCCATTTTGAGGTAAATTATCACTATGAAAGTTAGTACAGGTTCTCCTGTCCTTGGGGCCAGAAACAAACGTGCGGACTAAGGTCCACTGATATGAAAATGGAGTCAAGAGGCTGCAAATGCTGAAACAATGCCTGTCACTTTAACTTAGCAAACATTCCAACCGCTTATGGACTGATATATACTGTACCACAATATAAAAACTAATTCAGTATCAGTTATAAAGGAGATGGATCCCTGTGTTTTAAATATTCATATTGTTAAGTAAAAGAAAATGTATTAATTTATCAATCTATAAATGCACAAAATCTGTGTGTGTGTGTGTGTGTGTGTGTGTGTGTGTGTGTGTGTGTGTGTGTGTGTGTGTGTGTGTGTGTGTGTGTGTGTGTGTGTGTGTGTGTGTGTGTGTGTTTGCGCATGCTTGTGTGTCCGTCCGTGTGTCCCCTGCGTATCTCAAGTACAGTCCGACCGATCGACTTCAACCTTGGTGTGTGTATCGCTGAGGACCCGAGGGAGTGCAGTGCGGAGTGGGAAGTCAGTCGGATAGGCGGTTGTCCAGAAATATAAATCCATATATTTCTGTGTATCTGTCCGTGTCCCTTTTATGCCCGTATATGGAGATCCTTAATGACGTCGTCAATATGACGTAGGGTATCAAGTAGTGCGTCCTGAACACCAAGAAGTGATTGACCAGTGACCAGTATTCATTGGACTAAGGTTGACGAATGCGTAATTTAATTGTACAATGTCGCATTTCCATGCAATTATTCCACTGTAAGTGAATGCAGTCGTTTACAGTGGGGCAGCATGTTTATTAACAGGCAGTGATTATATTCCAATGCCGTTATGTCCTTGGAATTTTCCTGGATGCAATTCACATTCTACAGAAAAAAAGGAGAGGAAAGAACCTCGTCATAATGACAAATAATTTAAAAAGTCATAATGCCTCCGTGTGTGGCATCATTACGGGGCGCGGTGTGGGGTTTAGTGGTTGTAATTTTTTTCCACGGGCTACTATCAACGTCATCCTGACATGATCAGTCATGTGAGTGGTTTTCTCCAGCTAGTGTGCATTAGTGAGAATCCTATATGTAACTGCTGATGCAAGAGAAAATTGTCTGGAAATGTCTTTTATTCTGAAAACACTTTTCAATTTCTGCCTTGACCTGGTGAATACCTCAGTAATGATTTATATTACTCTTAACATTTATTATTATTATTATTAATTAAAAGAGGTTCTGCGGACACACAATTCTATTCAAATGAAATGAACTGTTATAATTGGTTTGGTCATTTACCTTGTGCGTCACATTTACTCGCTGATGTTAACGAGCACATTCACAGTCCAGACCCTCTGCAATTAATGTTAATGGTACTATATTGCTGGTCGCCAATTCTGTTTTTAACGCTCAAATGAGGTGAATGTCACTTTTCTCATGAGCCCAGGTAAATGTAAGTAAGGCGTTAAAGGCTTTAGACTGTAAACAGTAATTGGCTGACGTGTCAACTACAAGCAGTGGTGTAAAGTAACAAAGTACATTTACTCAAGTACAGTACCTTTGTACTTTACTGGAGTATTTCCAATTGTCTTTACTCACTTCTACTCCACTACATCTCAGAGGCATAATGTACTTTTACTCTACTACAATTATTTGAAAACTTTAGTTACTAGTTACTTTGCAGTTAATGTATGTTTTATAATATTACATTATAAAACATACATTAACTACCGTAGCCCTATTTTATACCTAGCCGATCTACAAGCTCACAACGCGTCGCAATCTGCTATTTTTCAAACATTTTAGTACTTTTACTTTTGGTACTTTAAATACATTTCGATACCAATACTTTTGTACTTTCACTCAAGTCAATTTTGAATTCCAGAGTACTTCTACATTGCAGTATTGATACTTTTACTTAAGTAAAACATTTAAGTACTTTTTCCACCACTGACAGTTAGTGTATGAGTGTATTTATGCAGCACTCTTTGTTGTCGCTTGGTGTTGCTTCCGTTGTTGAACAGTACGCCGTTATAAATGCTGTGTCTGAATCACCCACGCCAGTTTATTCGAGGCGTCTCGCTATCAAAAATGGCTTGATGGGACACTTTGAGAAAGAGGTCTGAATGTATTTCATTGTTCACTTTGTCTCCAGCGACGGCGCGCCAGCCAATCATCCATTTTAAAATCAGGGCTGAGAGGAGATGGATGACTGCTGTTATCAAATCATTCCACAGAAATAACAAAAAGAGAGGGGGAAAAAAGAGAAACAATAACACAGCAAAACAAAAGGTAGAACAGTATATCAGATAGGGCCGACATATTGGACTTCTGGTTTCTCAGCTGGTTGACGATGTTGTCTGTATCTCTATTTCCAACTAATTAATTCACATCCGTCTGCAATCCATCTTGCAGTGTCACAGTCGCTCTGTGCAGTCGGTTACAGTCAGCAATATTCAGAATTCTCTGAACCATATACGCAAACATTCACAGCTAGATGCACAGCTGTGGGCGAACAGGGGGGACTACTTATTCAAATGCATGCTTGTTGAAAGCAGTTAATCCCACACTTACAATCATCGGGGCATGGTGTCGTGTGGAAGTATGTATTGTACTTAATGGATACCAGTTTTCACCATGCTCACTCATCCAATTGAGGCGCTCTCTCCTGGGACCTTGTTATGCAAAGTACTCTATGAAGAGCCATGGAGATAGGCCTATGTACGGTGCAAGGACGGGGCTGCATAATGCTTAATTTACAGTATGCTGCACGCTCCGTCGTTGTGCATCGCGAGCTTGTAGATCTGCTATTTTTTGGCAAGCAACACTGACATACGACGATGTATAAATCAGGCTTAAACCACTTACTCCCTTTAAGACTTTGTCGCAACGTACAGGGTATGACAAATAGCCAAAATAGCCGATGTATACAAGCTCACAATACACAACATAGAGACTCCAGGTTGAAAGTGGTTAAGATATCACTGGCAGAGGAGGGACTGCTCTTTATGCAGGCTTGCATTTATTTATATATGCATACTTATTTATTTATCTTTAACCCCCCCCTAACACCACCACCACCTTCCTTTACCTACTGGAAGTGAATATTGTTTTAAAGAAGCAGCTGCTTTTTCTGGGTTCAGTGCTTTCTGATGATGTAGCCTAAAACACACCACCCGTGAAAGTGGAAGCTAGAGTTGGCATCCGTCGCTAAAGGGTACAGTGTGGGCGCCAGGGCTCTGGCTGAGGCTATAGAGAGGCAGTCATCACTGTGATGTTTTGGAGGGCTCCCCAGTCCTTTATCACGCACCGGGGACGAGACCTCGGCAGAGTGATGGGAAGGGAAGGCTATCATCAGAGGATGCATTTAATTTCCATAAAGATGACTTTGTTTCCTAATTAATCTCCTGGCTCCATCTCCCTGCGTTGCCGCTGTCACTTCCTCGGAATGAAACACGGCCGGCAATTTGTTAAATCAATTATTCCAGGGAGGAAGCGGCGCTTTTGGCAAGCCCATGCACTCACATACAGGCACACACACACACGCTCATACACACACACACACACACACACACACACACACACACACACACACACACAGACGGACGCATTCACACGTATACAAACAGACACGCATGCACACACACAGATGTGTCCCGCGAAGGACAGACACGAATTATAGAAGCTGACTGGCCTTCAAGGTAAAAGGTGAACAACAATGTTCGGAATTAGGATTTGAGAGGCAGGAGACAGGGAAGCAGTTTGTCCTTGTTGACATGACAGAAAGCTTTGTAAACACTTGGCTGACGAGGACTATCCTTGGCCTTGTGCCCCGAACTCCTGCAAAACAAAACAAAAAGATCACACAGTCACACAATAGACAGCCCGACTGAGCCCCAGGGAACAAGATACATATAGGGAGGTAGGTAGGGGGGGAGAGAGGACGAATTTAAGTGCTCGGGGAGACAGGGAGAGGGACATGAGGAGGGACAGGAAGGAGGCAACAGCTAAAGAGGGATGCTGTGCAGGAAAGGAAACAGGACCACTAAACCAGAAAGATCTCTCTCTCTGACTCTTTCTCTACTTTGACACTTTCTCCCTTATGCTTTCTCTGACTCCTATACTCTGTCTGTCTGTCTGTCTCTTCCTCTCCATTCTCCATTAAATACAGTAGTAGTTACCCTACATAGTCAGAATTCAGAACAATGTAGTTACAGTATGATGACATTGGTGACATTTGTATCGGGCACACAAACAACAGGATGGCGTGGCCATACAGTAGCCGAGTGCGTAGAGAGAGGCCGTCTGGTATTCAGAAAGTCACCGGTTCAACCTTTAACACACCCGCGTGCGTGTCAAAGTGCCCCTGAGCAAAAACATTAGCAGCTCGCTCCCCACTGAGTGCTCATCTGAGCAAGCCATCTGCTGGATGAATGCAGAAAGAGTAATTTCCTTTAGAAGGATGCAATACTCCTTTATGAGTAAGGGATGGCGTGGGTGGAAAATGTGTTGGACGGGAGGGGTTATAAACAAACAAAAACAAAAAAAGGAAAAACAACGAAGATAGAATAATCCACATAACGGATTGGGCTTGACTTGTCAATGATCTACAGGTGCAGACAATGGGGGCCGCTTTTCATTTCGGCGCGAGGCGAAAGACAACGGCTATGGTGGATGGGTTCCAAATGAAAAGCTGACATTCAAATGAGAAGACAAACATGCACAGGGGCTCCCCGATGGTGTTCAAGGGGCTCTTTCTGGCTGTATTAGCGGGAAGAGGAATAGCATGGCAGGATGTGTTTAAATCAGAGCGCTCCATCTTGTAGTGGGACACATTTCATTAAGCCCAGCAGCTGGGGCCGCGACTTCATCCATTCACTCGTCTATCATACATATCCATCAGGCCTGTCCTCTTTCCTGCACCGATGGCATGTGCGTGATAGGAGCCCCGTCCATCTGATCAGATGACTCACTGACTGCCCACACTTATTCATTTCCCCTTTTATCTTCCCCTTGCTTGCCTCCTCTTTTTCTTATTTGCTATCTCGTTTCCTCTCTCTCTCTCTCTCTCTCTCTCTCTCTCTCGACCCCCCCCCCCCCCCTCTCTCTCTCTCTCTCTCTCTCTCTCCCCATTTATCTATCTCTTGCTAAATCACTTGGTCTCTGTCTTTCTCCCGCTGTGTCATCCTCTCATTTCTCTCTCTATCTTTGTCTCGCTTGCTCTTTTCCTTCTCTCTCCCCTCCTCCTCCTCCTCCTCCTCCTCCTCTTCCCCATCAGCCATTGCACTTCATTTCTCCCGCCTCATGCCATGTTTTTGTTGGGACAGATGCTGTCCGGCACTAAAGTATCGCGGCGAACCCCCGCTGCGAATTCTGCCTTCATTTCAGTCCTCCATGTGTGTAGCCCGTCTCCCTCTCTCTGCATCCCCCTGGTTGTCTGCGGAGGACTATGTGGTAATTGGAATGGGGAACACAGTCTGAGGGAGAGAGCCGGCCAATTAAAGGGGTTCTGTCTGTGGGCATGTGGGGTGAAGGGTCATAGTGTGTAGACCGTTGTCCTGATGTAGCTCCCTCAGTATCGCCCACTTCCTTATGAGCCGTGATGGTGCTCTATGGCTCAGTGAACTAGAGGTCTGCACTATAAGCAGAGGTTATAGCGCATCAAACGTTAAGGTCTAGGGACCGTTAATATGGCTGTTAATCAGCCACTGCAGTCCTGGCTGCTCGGATCCAATAATGAAGGCAGCCGTCCAAGGGGTTAGGAATAGACAGAGTAGATTCGTTAGGGAGTTTGGAGATTTCACGGATGGCTGCACAGGTTTTGCTCATTCTTCTAATTTGACTCGCACGTTTTGTGTGGCACACCCGGATATGCATCTCGGTGCAATTCAGATTCACCACGGGTGGGGTGGAAACACACACACGGGCGCCCTTCACAGACTGAGCATTGTCGATTTGCCATTTAGACAGGCGTGTGGAATATGAGTGTATGGAAACAGTATCTACAGTATGCCTTCAGTACAATACTGTTAGTTCCGGTAAGGGCTAGAGTTAACTGCACAATCGTGCAGATAGCACCATTGTGCAATCTCCAGCTTGGATACATAAACAATTCTAATAAGCTAGCTGACTGTGTAGCAACATTTTAATATTCATAAAGTAATAAAACAAATTGGCGGACCCAAATAAAGAAAAAATTATATGTTGTCATTAACCTACTTGATTAAAGACCTAGTACAACTGTTGTATAAAATGCTAAATTTACAACGAAAATATTTGTACTTTCTCCCACACGTACGGTTTTGTTTATGTGTATGTACAGTACAGATGTAAGCCTATACATATTTATGAAACACACCCATGCTCACGATCCCTATTGTTTATGGTTTGCCTGCTCCTGTGTGGAGCGAGTCTCCATGAAAAATTGCTTGTATGTGCAAAATACTGTATGTATAATGCAAAATAGTCAAATGTACGAGGAGTAGCCATGACTACAATTGCGAAAACCAAAATCTAGGCAGAATTTGACACTATTAAAAAAAACGGTCCGGTGAAATGTAATAAATAAATAGTAAATAATAAAATTAAAATAAATGTATCCCTGAAATCACATCTGTAGATGCTAACTATACAAAAAAAGATTTGACACGATTCAATGTATTGTCTGGGCCTCGTGTATACAAGACCTTGTACAAGTCACATAGAATGCTGAGCACTGCATAATGCCAGTTATGTTAACAGCAGTCACAGTTCTTTCAGTAGAGACGCGTCACACATAACAGGAATATAAAATAGATATGGCCGTGTCCTCTATTCTTCACTCTCTAGACACTATCTCTGTCAGCATATGCACTCATTAAACTAAATGTCAACATGGAAATGTAATGACATAGGGTGCCTTTATCAACTTTTATAATTTTACATGAACCAGGGGAGAGAAGTCCCTCTTTTTTTAATTTTTAAAACATAAAAATCCACAAAATCGTAACAAATAGCTACAGTAAGTGTACGCAGCGTTATGGAAGGGTAACCACGATAGCGACGCGAGGGCTTGTCTATGATTTGGTTAAAAAAACTCAATTTAATGGAAATGATGCTGCACCGTAATCAATACCATGCACTGTACTGTACATTCAAGGCAGTGTATTCCTCATCACATGCTGATAGTCTGCCACTTACTTACTCTGGCCTTTAAACTCCCTGAATAAAATAGGCCATCAACAAAGATTCTCGGTCCTCTCCGTACTTGTGTCCTCTGATCAAGTTGTTGCCATGACAGCCCTTCTGCCTTACTGTACATCTCCTACTCTATAGTATTGTTCTTTTCCACAGGGTTCTAGTTCTTCCTCCCTTCCTTCTGCTCTTCACCAAGTGGTTTGAGGTCTCTCTTCCTCCTGCCTTCCTTTCTTCCTCCGGCAGATAACTTCCCAGCAACCCATTTAATCAGAATTGGGTAGAATTACATCCCTATGCGAGCAGAGTGCGTGCATTACATGTGCATCCTGCATGCTAAAGCAGTGTCATTGAGCCTATATTACTGCACTGTCTGAGTCTACATTTATTCAAATACGTTTTGATTATATTACTGGGGTGAATATATGTTATTACATATTTCAGTTAACAGGCCAATAGAAGTGTGACAAAGTGGCACATATTATTGCTGTGTTCTTAGGTATTATGGGATAGGCAGGTAGCACTGAGGAGGAGATTGCTGGTGTAACTGGGTTGTGTCAATTGGTCTAACCAGTGTTTTTCATAAGAATATGATAATATACAGGAAAACTGTGGAATAATGAAACGTGGACTGAAACATAATCCTCTATTGCAGTGTAATACATATTTTCTTTTAACATCATTTGTCAAAGTTTATGTAGAAAACAGGTTTTCTCAGCATTATGTAACAAAATACAACAAAAACAAACCAAAAAAGGTATGCATCGAGAGATAATGCTAATACAATATATTTTAATTTAAAATAAAAATTATTCACTTGAAGTGAATAAAATATTCAATATTTAAAAAATGTATGTGGTTACACCATTTGACATTTTTAGGTGCATTCTGTAATTTTCATAGTAAAAATGGTGCAAATGTCTTTTCAAATGATATTCAAACTGTACTTTTAAATAAACTCAATACATGCCTTTAAAATAAGATAAGGTTTTTAAAATTGTCATCTTGCCAACCCCATTTATCACTGACCCATACCGTATTATAATAACTTCATAATAATAACAATAATAATAACAACTTTATTTATGTAGCACTTTTCTAGACAGAAGTTACAAAGCGCTGCACAAAATCACACAGATTAAAATGACAAAAGGGAACAAAGAAAGGTAACATAAGAGGAACTAGTACAAAAAAGTGTGTTTGTGCATGTGCACGTGTGTTTACCTGCTAAAGGTGTGCGTGTGTGAGGGGGGGGGGCAAGATGTTAGATTAATGGATGGCTGAATTGCAGCACAGGTATCACATCTGGGTCTGCGACCTGCTACAGGCATATCACTTCCGCTGCCCAAATTAATTCGACCACACAACCACTAAAGCCTGATTTGCACTTTGTCACGTGCCGGTGTCATGTGTCGAAAATAGCAGATCTACCAGCTCACAATGTATCGCATGTCAACGTGTTGTGAACTTATAGATAGACTATTATATCTCCCTCCCTCCTCTCCAGGGTGTAATGCCAGAACGTCTGCGAACCTATATTCTCGCATGCGACAGATGCAAAGCTCATCTCGGATAGTCCTGACACGCTCTCTGGCTCCATCTGCCTCCAAACGTGCCTGCTTGGCGAGCTTCCGTATCAGCCGTTGTATCATAAACACCGTTAAGAGGGAGAATTAGTGATCTCCAGTCAGTCAGAGGATGACACAGCGGCATCGGCTCCTCAAGGGCGAGGAGGAGTGTTGCTTTGACAGGGACAACTAAAGTGGCGCGTACATATTTGCCTTTACTGTCACTTTCAAGTGAGAGCACTAAAAGTTCTGACAACTCGATCAACTGCAACTCCTACGTGATATTGTCGCTGTCGGGTGGATACCTTGTACCGCATGTCCAAAACCATTAGTTTTCAGGAAATGGAGAAAAGAACCTGTGTTCCAATGGATCTAATGTATTATTTGGTATTATTCAAGTTCTTGTTAATACTTTAATTGATTCAATATTTATAAAACCAACAGACATTGCAGGCCACAGTATTCCAAAAGTTTAAATTTTATCTCATGTTTATCGGCTAGTTTTTGCTATTTTATTTTGCTTGACACCGTCATACAACAACGTTTAAAATAGGGCATTATTAATATATTTAAAAATATATATATATATGAAATGTGGAGATACAAGGTTTCTGCCCGACATGGGCACCGACGTCAATGCTCTTCAAAAAAGAAAAGAACAAAGTCATGATGGTTTCCTGGCCAGGAGCAAGTCCCACATGAGGACAGAAGCTCTGTGTTTCTCTCACTCTCTCTATGAGTCACTCCCTTTCCCTGTCCCATATCCACAATCTCCCTCCCCTGTAGAGAAGTGAGCGCCATGAGGCTGCGGCACGCGCCGCTGTCGGGTTGGAAACCTTGTATGTCCGAAACCGTTCCTTTTTTATTATCTTTAATACAAAAATAAATAGCCAATCTACAAGCTCACAACGTGCCGCGATGCACCGCGTTGAGAGCTTGTAGATCTGCTATTTTCACTACTTCTGTGGGACACTCTTGTATGACAAAGTAGGGCATTAGTTTACAAAAAAAAACAAAAAACATGAAAAGTTGAAATATTGAGATACAAGGTTTCTGCCCAACAGCAACAATATCCAAATCCCTGCCTGAGGTGCTTGAGTAAATGACCGTGGGAAACGGGTGTACAGTACTTTACAAAAAAAAAAAAAAAAGCCGTCATACTAGCCCCACGTGGATAGCCTGGGTGCCTCAATCCCCTAGTACCCTGTCAGGTGTTTACCCCTGGCACAATATCACTCCAGATCTGAAATCCTGGCTATCCTCAAAACCCCATTACAGACGCTAATCCCCAGCGGTGCTCGCTCTATGCTCCTCGCTCTGGGAGGCATTATGGGTAGGCTGAGTAATTCCTCCGCCACTGAGCTCGCACAGCGGGTGGGTGCATGTGTGCGTGTGGGTGTGTACTGTATATGCGGGCGCATGCGTGTGTCGAATTCTCAAATATACACGCCTTTGTGTCGCCCTTTTCTTGTTCTTCTTCTGCCGCCTTGATTTCGTACATGATGCAAATGACAAACTCCCGACACGGACAAGCTTTCTTTGCTTGTTTGCGAGGCATAATGACACGCTGGGAAGCAGCAGGGATGCCACACATGACACTGCGGCTAAACATGTGTGACAGTGATAAGAAAACTACAGACAACAAAACTTTATAATGAGAAGTGTCCTGTTGTCAGTGGAAATGCTGGCCAATGGAAAACACATTGTCGTTACAGACAAGTAACAGAGGACTATTTTTTTCTGCTACATGGCACTATAATGAGATCCAAAATTGGAATAATTAAAAGCGAGCATGAAATAGAGCAAGATGGCAAAGTCATTGTTTCGGGATACAATGACCCGAGTTCTGACTGCAAAGCCAGAAATAATTTATAAAATTGTGTCCCATACTGTTAGCCCAATGTCCTGTTTAGACATGAGAGAAAATCAAGATAAGTGGTCCTCCTCTGACCCACAAAGAGATTACTCATAAATAGAGGGATAGGTTTTTGTCCCCTTGTTACGTCCAGCTTTATCTTTACTAAAGGTTCAGGCCGCCACGTGGCCTTCAAATCTAGAGTTCAGGCCGCTACGTGTTCCTCACACCTACGTCGCACTGCCGATCCGACCGATAGGTCGGAGTCATAGTGTCGGGGGCTTTGTCAGAGTAGGCTACCCATTGAACTGTCTGTGTCCCTTCTGTGCCCATGTGGAGATCTCTGTATCTGTCTGTCTACCTGTGTACTTTTTATGCCCTATGAATGTCATGCCTTGATGTCATCAGTAGGCCTATATGGCCATATATTGGCATATTGGTTGGATATAAAACTAACTGAAAATCATGGGGTTACTTCCTTTTCCTACTGGCAGTGGGCACAATAAATTTGGATGCCGTTTGGTCCAGTGGTTTGCGGGCGGGCACACACACACACACACACACACACACACACACACACACACACACACACACACACACACACACACACACACACACACACACACACACACACACACACACACACACACACACACACACACACACACACACACACACACACACACACACACACACACACACACACACACACACACACACACACGGCTCGCCTCCTACAGAGCCACATCGTAAAAATTCACAGACAGAATTCTGTCACATCATAACTCAACTCAACTGAACTCAGCTTTATGTCACATCACAGGTTTACAGGTGTAGAGAATGGGTGAAACTCTTTGTTGAACAAGCTCCCTTACTTTCAAGATGGATGTAAAGATAAAGAAATACGTATAAAATTAGCATTTTGATGATGCAGTTATTAAATAACATGTAATAACAGATCATGTAATCTCTTGTATTATGATGGTCTCTTGACAGTACATTCCAGTCCTGCATGATGGTGGCATTCATTCACCGATGCCTAATTTATACTTCAGAGAGAAAAAACAAAACAAACAAAAAACGACAAGCAACATGTTGCACGACAAAGGATTCGACATTGTGAAATGGGCGCCATTGCAAGATGTATTAATTACTTAACTGGTTATTATTCATGCCAGCTTCTGCTGTGTAGCACTCTGGGTTGGCAGGGTAGCCTAGTGATTTTGACTGCATAACAGAACGTTTTAGATTCCCATCTCCATTGCTGGCATGGCATCCTGCCGAAGCTTTTGGAGCAGGACACTGAAATATAGAGCCCGACTGATGCCAGATTTTTGGGTCCAATGCTGATCCCGATTTTGGAGAGTCCTGGGCCACGGATTACAGGGTCTGTTTTGACCAATATTTTGTCGAAAATGTTCTAATCAATTTGTACAACCTAGATTTGATTAAAGTGTCTATTTGAGAGCATTCAACTTGAATGAATGAAAATAAACACAAATATGTTTTTGATAGATAAAACATTATCACATAATGTAGCCTACACATTTTTTCTACAGTATTTAACCACTTAAGCCCGATTCCAAACTTTTCTTAAATAGATAATAGATGTTGTCTATAATAACAAAATAGGAATGCCAGGTTGAAAATGGTTACAAATCGGAACACATCAGCTGCACAATTGCCAACACTGAAAAAGTCAAATAATGGTAGATATATCAGCCAGATCTACTGAAATCCTAACTCTACTTGCTTTCTCAGGGCCGTTCACACCGAGCACTACAACTAAATATAACTATAAAAATATAGTTTTAAAAATCCTTCTAAGTCAAGTGGATGGCAGAGTTCACACCAACTATTTAAAAAAATACAATGGTGAACGATATAGTTGTAGTTATCGTTTTAGTGCTCAGTGTGAACGGTGCTTAACCTGTGCATCATTAGCTGTATTACAGCAATGCAAATGCGGAGTACTGCTGCACTCAATGGTAGTCCACCATTTTCCATTGACCACTTTGCATCTATAGTGGCTCAGCAGATCCCTGCTGGATAAAAGACACCACTCAAATGTATTGTAATGCGTTTGAATATTGATCCGTTTTTAAGGCTATACTGAAATGTTTGAGCACATGCTCTCAGATAAATGGTTCATTTTGCGGGCTGGATAGGTCTGACAGGTTGTAGGCTGAGAAAATAGTTTCTATTACAGTATTGTCCAGGTACATATGCAGCATTTCAAAATTTGGTGGTGTATAAGTGAATAATATGGTTGTGAGGATGGCGATAGTTAATATTCTAAATATTATACATAAGTGGTGGTCTGTACAGCTATTGTATAATAAATGGGTATAAACACCAATTTCACAATGAGCTCATTGGTGACAAAGACAGTCATGGCATATGAGGAGCCATTCATAAGTGTAAATGGCATGTGGGAAGAATCTGTTCTGGTTTTTGAATATAGTCACATTGCTAAACTAATGGCAAATTTTTTGAGGAAAATTATATTTTTGCCTAAGTTAGCTCCTCATGACACTGGCCACCTCTGGTAAAATCGCCCATCTCCTAATTGAAAAGGATCATGCTGTTCCCTCCCCTTTTAGTATAATGGCCTAACTCCCTAGTGTGACTTGGGCCAAAATAGGCAATTTGTTTGGCCTAAGTCACATGGTTTTGCAAAAAATTGCCAAAAAAATGCCTAAATCAGTAAATCATTTGGCCTAAGTCAGATTTAATCCTATTTAAACCTATTTAAATATCTTATGTTACATAACTGACAGACAGCGTTATTTTAATTTTAATAGTCATACTTTTTGGAACGTTTTGGATGAAATGATTAAGAAATATCATATAGTTTTGTTTTGGATCAGTTTTTTCTTTCTGAAAAAATTAAAAAAAATTACGTAGGCCATTAGTTTAGCAAGATGACGATACGCGGTCAGGACTGGATCTTCCTATTGGCGAGTTAGGCAGCTGCCTACGGCGCTATATCCCGGAGGGGGTACCACAATTTCATCTTCTGGAATTCTGACCGGTGACATTTGCGTGATCGATTTTCGATCGCTCATTTGCATGTCAGGTCACTGTGTGGGTCAATTAACCTTGATTCTAGTTTGTAAGCTAGACGGGCAACTGCCTGGGAAGGTATGGGGAGGGGGGAGCTAGGTGATGTTGATTACAACTCAACTCGCACTTTAATTGCGTGTTTAAGGGGTATACCACCACTTAGGCTCTGATGCCTGACAAGCGAGTCCCTGGTGCCATTCCTGGGCTGGGAGGGCCTTTGCTGCATGTCACACCCTGTTTCCTGTCTCACTCTATGCTATGATTTTCATTAAAGGAAAGAAAAGGCTGGGGGAAAAAAGGAGAAAAAAAGAAAGAAAAACATTAATTGAGGTAACATCGTCATCAGTCTGTGATTGTGTTGAATTTTCAATGCAGCAGGCTAAAACATGTTTATTTTATGCTGATATTTTGTATCTTTTGAAGTGTCTTTTGCTAGCATTAGCAAAGGAGGTTATATGATTAATTTGATTATTATTAATAATGTTTTTTTACGTCACTGTAGTTCCCAGGAATTTGAAGGTCTCCATGGCCGTCACGGACACAGTGTTCTCCAGTGTGGTGTGCGGGGGGAGTAGCGGGGTTTCCACCTGAAGTCCACTGTCCAGGGGTCATCACCATGTCAGCTAAATGTTATTTATCCAAGTTGTTGTGACTGCACCAGAAGACAAGCTGTTTGACTTCCAGTCTGTATGAAGATTCAATGCCATGATGAGACCAATGATTGCAACCTTCAGGAGTTTCACAGAGGTGCTTACTTACTTACTTACTTATGCCTGATCCCTCCTGGGGTATAGGCCATCGACATGGGACCTTTCATGGGAGTTCTCGGTCACTGCCGTACCTTTCTATCTGAGACCAGGTGTATTCCAGTCTCTTAATGTCTGGCTGGAGATCCCGCCGCCAGATGTCTTTTGGCTGGCCCCTTTTCCTCTTCCCTTGAGGGTTCCAAGTCAGAGCCTGTCTGGTGGTGTTTGACACTTAGAGGTGCAGTCGTCCATGTAAAGGGAGAAGAGCAGTGACGAGAGCACGCATCCCATGGGGGGCACCAGTACTGATTGTCAGCCGTGCACACTGCAGCACCTGCCGCGTTCTGTGTGTCAGGAAGTTGGCGATCCATTGACAGGTGTAGGCAGGCATGTTGAGCTGTGAGAGCTTGGAGTGCAACAGTTCTAGGAATGATGGTGTTGAACGTCAAACCAGAATCCATGGGCAGTAGAAGTGTTGGGAGTAGAGTATGGCTAGTCCCATGTTGAATGTATCGTCAACAGATCTGTTGGTCCAGTAGATAAACTATAGGGGGTTCAGGAGAGGGTCTGTAAGGGATTATAGATTTTACCTAGATGCAATTTAATTGGCCAGTGTATATCATGGGAAAAACTGGTCAGTGTGAAACTCATTTGGGCCTTGCAGGTGGTGCGTTCTTTCTTATGTCACTGCACACCACCCACATGTCTGAAATTGTATAACGTTTACAAAATGCCCTACAGCATAGTTTGCATTTTAATTTGAGTTGAATTAACACCAACACTCTGATTATGGAAGGTTTCATTGTTATGTTCCAAAAGTAAAAGGATGGGATGGGAAAGGAGGATTTTGCTGTGCAAGAATGACAGCATGCTTTATAATGACAATATTAATGAAACACCTGCTTAGAAACAGCCTTACAGTATCCATGAAACAGTATGCAACAACAAACAATAGTGACTCAGATATACTCTGATACACACCCCCCCCCCCCACCCTGTCTGCCAGCTACTGACTTTCAATGGGTAGTGTCAAAGTTTCCATTACAACAGTTGGGAGAGGATAACATCATTTTTGAAAACTGCACCTTCTCTCTTAAGAAATTTGAGCCACCAAAATAAATGACAGAAACTCTAGTACTGCAAGCGATGGCTCTCAGGAATTGCATGTGGGTAAATGCCATACATAAACCTCTTATGCACTGTAGCAACAACACACACACAAAAAAGTGCAGATTCATAAGTGGATGATAAATAGCTCGCCGGTCAATGCTGGATGAGAGAGTCTCCGTCACCAAATGAAAGGTGGGATGCTGTAGCAGATGCGGTGAGGTCTGTTGGCACGCGGCCCATATCTGCTCCTCTCAGACCCCCTCTAAAGCCTCCTCGGGGGGGCCCTTAATGGAACAACAGCTGTGCCGCCGCTATTTCTCATTTAACTCACTTAGAGGCTGCCTTCTTATCAGAGTCTCGGAACAAAAACACCAGGTTGCCCTTCCAGCGCTTCGCTCCCTTTCTCTACAGCTCCCTAACGTAATTGTAAACTTTTGAAATTAAATTGTGGTTCTGGAGAATTGCGCCGTGAATTTGATCGAACCCTCTACCTCTCACCCTGACACCCCGCCCCCGCCAGTGTTTTTGCTGGGAAAAACTCAACCCACTGCTCACACACTCACACACCACCCATCCACCTCCATTTCTCCCCCTACCCCTTATCCCAATACTAAGGCACTGAAGAGACACAGGAAACGCTACCCACGTAATCATACTCGCACCCAAGAGGGCACTCTAATATAATTAGCTACAAACCAATTATTCAAGCAATCAGTCTCCTTGTCAGTCTTATTTCCCAAAGTGTTCTTGAGTTGCAACATTATTCTTTTTACTTTTTTCCCTCCACCTTATTTTGTATTCATCATCCATTGCATTCATAAAAGCTTTCTCTCCCTCTCTTCAGCTTTATTCATCATAATCCAGACCAAGGAAGCTGTTGAAAAGAGGTCAAAAGATGACTTGTGGAATATTAAGAAACTGGGAATTCAGATGAGACAATGTGCTACTGTAGCTATGCACCCACTGCCAATGCCAAAATGGACTGCTAAAATGTACATTACTACCTTATCGGCAATGGTGAGGAGGTAATACTGTTGAAAACCAGGGCAGACCATTTAGAGTCATATAGTGGTGTATAGTGGGAGGATTGAAATAAGCTAAAAGAGATAGTGCAGCTGTCATAGAGCAAAATAGAATCCATAGAGCAGGGGAAATGAGCTAGGGAAGGGGCATAGTGGTGTGTTTACATGCTCATAGTATTCTGGCTAATGCTAATATACTGTGTATATTTAAGGGATAATCCACGATTAGCAGTGCAGTTATCGAGACATAATTCACTGGAGGCTTGATTCCATGGAGTGCGTTATTTTTCGATTACTGCACTACTTGGAGTGGATTGCCCCGCTTATACTGTACCATGGCCACTTTCCAATGTTTTAAACACAAGTACCTTTTATGCATATTTTGGGGCAATATCCTCTTTGCACAGAAACTTTGTGTTGGCACTATCATTGCCAACCTTGGAATAGAAGTTACAGTACTTTACTACTCAAGCAAGGGGGGAGCTGTATTAATGACCTAGAAACGAGTACCAAGTGACTATAATGACATCTTTTACCTCAATTATCAATACATACGGATTGTGTTCACCAGAGGCTGAAAGTTATACTGAAATGAATAGTGTATAGCAAAAGGTTAGCCAATATAACCTTTAATATATTTTTTAACAAGCACATGACCTATATCTACAAGCATTTAAATACAGAGTGATTTACTGTGCAATATTGGAGTGTGCATGAACCCTTGTCAACCAATAACAGTGCTGAAGACAAGTATGCCACAAAGTAATTAGTGGACATCACACCTAAATCTTTACAAACATGGCTGGGTCAAAACCCAGCAGGCCTATATGGTTGGACCTTGTATTGGCAATGTGTTAAATAGTGGGCAATTTCTTAGAGGGATAGTCAGTGGGAGTGTTTATAAGTGACCAAATGAGGATAGATTATATTCCATATCCTGGAGGGACAATTTATCTGCAATTGGCTTGTCGGCTATTAGGCCAACTTAGCCCCAACTCAGTGAGGAGGCAACGACATAGAGCAGCCAACCAGCGGTGTAACTTTATCAGTCAGTCAGTCAGTCAGTCAAAGACATGTCACGCAACATGAAAAAATATTCAATTGTTAATCAATTAATAATTGTTAATTATTCAAAAAAATTGCTTTTGTATCTATTTCACAGTGCAGAATCACAAAATGAGCTATTTCTGCTAACAGAGAAAAACACACTGAATGGGACAATGCAGTCATCCTCTTTCTTTTCATTCACTAATGTCTGGCCAAAAGACATCCCAGACTACATTGCGGAATTCAAAGGCGAGAATTCTTCCCTTCCCCATACTTCCTGTATTATTTACACTACAGAAGAAGAGCTGAATATTCTAAACCCAGACATTTTTTTATTTTATTTTGTGGTTAATACATGTTTCTCTGGACATGACAGATGAACCAAGACAATCCAAAAACGTTGTAATGTTACATCAGCAAGCTAAATTATTATATTATAACTAAAATATTATTATAATAGTAAATAAGGTTTTTCTTACACCGAAGACAGAATAAAGGAATACAAACTTCACTGTTGTGTACCGAAACTAGTAAAGTAGGCCTCACTTATTCCAATATTGACAAAAGTGCAAACTGGTTATCGAACCAGTACCACTATTGATGAAACGCAGTGCTTTGGAGGAAAAGAGCGAGCTAGTTACACATTTCAATGGCTTTTTATTTCACTGGGTTTTTAGTCCTTATGTTTTCCTTTTGTTTTCATGCTCAAACAGTGCATGAAGGCATTGTGGATTACTGTAATATTGTTTTTTGAAATAATTATAATTCAATTAAATTAGGACCATGACTTTATGGACAAAGAACAGATATAGATGCAGTGACCAGTATCCATGAGGCTAGATCAATTGAGAACCACTGATCTAAGTTATATAAATCTATCTAAATAATTAACAGGTGCATCCACACATAAATAAATGCTAGGAGATTAGGTGCAGTCTGATGGGGTGAGTTTTCAGACTGTGATGGAAGATGGGGAGTGGGAGGTCATTACAGTACAGCTTGGGAGCTGGTAGGTAGAAGAGTCTGAGGACACGTGAGCATTTACCAGGGTGTTGTAGGGAAGGTGTTGACAGAATCCCTTTGTTAGTTAGTATGGGAAGATGTATAGCGCTTTGCCAAGTCCCGGAAAAAAGACGCGCTGTGATTGGCCAGTAGTCACTTTGATTGTCAGTTGTGCCGAACACTCACCCCAAAAACATGATTTACGATTTTGCGCCTATCGGGACATCACTCGGACAGCGCTGAGTCAATATGAAATGGTATATGATGCCATATCTTGAATATAAAGATTAACCACTCAAAGTATTAATGCATAAATATATGTAATGATAGTATAGTTAGCTGTTTTTGTTGTTTTTTCCTCTCCTAGAATTCACCCTTAGGTGCACGTCATGCTGCATGGTGGCATTCTTTACTCTTGTAGAGCAGGTCATCCAAATTACAGAAAGATGTCCTTTTTTCACTTTACCCCTACATAGAATCATTATTACAGACAAGTGCCAAGTGCTTTTGGCCACAAAATCTATGGCCTGATGTTATCCACTTGAAAGGGAACTTAGGTAACGCATATCGACTGGTGGGAGCTGGGCTAAAGAGGCTTCAGTTCAAAATAGGATAGAGCCCGCACATCTTGACATCTTCTTCAGGTCATGTCGACATGACCTGAAGAAGATGCACAACAGATCGAAACGTCGTCAGCTAAATAAAGACGTTTTTGTACGCTTTTTTGAACTGATTTTATCCACTGCCTTAAGAAGTGTGGCCTTCGATGACCATTCAATTAGTGGTCACCCAGGAGATAGTACAATGTGCCATTTTTATTTATTTTTTTACTTACATCTATACAGTTTTTAAACATCTTTCTCCCTTTCTTTTGACTTATAATTATTTCCCCCATCCTTATTGTGGAACTTTACTTATAATATCAACATTGTTTGACTCATCAGAGTGATTCGAAACTTCTCAAAGGTTGGCGGCCTGTTGAACATGAAAGCTTTTCAGAGAGCAATTACTGGAGAAATTTAACAGAACCTTCCCGTAGCATATTGCACATAATTTATTAAATTTCCCCAAAGACAAGGCTATAAATCAGCTGCAGTAGCAACCGTAACACTCTGTCCTGAGCTCTGCTCAAGTGAAAATGACAATAGCTCCCTATACCCACTCTGAGATACAGTGCTGCACTGGGCTCTGCTTCTGTTTTGAGTGGCATCTCCACACGTCTCGTCCCCGTCCCCCCTCGTCCCCGTCCCCCCACACACACACACACACACCCTTTCAAACCATCTCATAACCCATGGCCCTCTATGCTATTTCTCATTCCATTAAACCCTGAATTATTCAAAGCAGATGAAATTGATTTCTTGATAGTTTAATCGCAAATCAAAACTGAACCTTGGGCCCAGTCCATTCCCTCAGGGCAATTTTTGACAATCAAATATTCATGGAGAAATGAAATGTTAGCAGATCATTTCTGCTTCTGGCTGATTAGGTAGACACAATGAAATTCAGTTGGAGAAAGGCAAGAAGCATAAAATTAACTTACGACAATATGCTGGACAGGGGGAAAAAATCTAACTGATATAAAACTTGCTCTACTTATTATTATTCAACGCTCAGACAAATGTAATGAGTATTGTCCAGTATTTGACATGGACTGTAGGCTTAATTTTGGTCAGGAGGATTTTTTTATCCTTTAAAACATAGATAGCATGATATTTTACCTACTATACTTTATTACACTGGAGCATTATATTTCACCCACTAGTTTAGTACAGTGATTATCAACCTTTTCTTCTTTTCTATTTTTCTTTCTAAATTTAGAGTAGCCAATAATTTTGTACCCCTTTTTCTCCCCAATTTAGTCGTTATGCCAATTGATTCCTCCCCACACACTCCTCCCGCCTAACACTCCCAAGACCATGTTTATTTTAATGATCCATCAATCAATCAATCAATCAATCAATCAATCAATCAATCAATCAATCAATCAATCAATCAATCGTGCCACGGCTTGGATCAATGGAACTAATAGTATACTTCAAGCTCCTATCTATAATGAAGGTTATAATAGGTTATAATAAATTGGTAGCACGTAAAGTTTTTAATTATTTTTATGTTATCATTCAAATCTTAGTGTTTTGCCAATTGTTTGGAGGCCCACTTGCAATATCCGCACGGCCCAACAGTGGCCCCGGCCCACATGTTGAGAATCACTGGTTTAGTACACACGCTTTACCTACTACCGGTATACATTATAGAGACTGTGGAAGAGATACTTTACCTATAGCCTACTTTAGTAGACACAAAATGCATGGTATTTTACCTACTATACTTCAGTAATAATCATATCATGTCATATTTTACAATTTAATTTAAATGTGGATAACAAGACCAAAGATGATGTGTCAAATTAGTGGCTAGTGCATCTCTGTCAGAGAGCCCATAGTATCCATTGGGGGCGCTGTTCGCACGGCTGGTTACCATGGTGAAAGAGGTGCGTTTAATGGTTGAGCAGATCGTTGGGCAATTTAGCTTTAGACTAAGTTTCCTTTCTCATTGTGTAGAGGCAATATATTTTATCCTCAAGTGGGTTGATCCTTTGGCAGATATCCATTCCTTGTAAATAACATAGCCTATTATATCCTATATTAAAATTGGCTATTGGGCAGCGTCCAATGTAGAAACCGTTAAAAAATATGCCATGCTACACTATGTGGTCTAATGACAAAAAACTTTTTAAAAAATTGCATGCTACTCTATGTCGTCCAATGTAGAAACCATTAAAAGAAATGCCATGCTACACTACTATGTCGATGGTGCTTCCTATGGTGCTTCCCTATCATCTATGGTGCTTCCCTGTCATCTATGGTGCTACTTATGGTGCTTTCCTGTCATCTATGTCGTCCAATGTAAAAAAAACATAACTTTTTTTAAATGCCATGCTACACTATGTCGTCCAATGTAAAAACATTTTTTTTAAATGGCATGCTACACTATGTCCTCCAATGCAAAAAACATAAGAAAATGCCATACTACACTGATATCCAATGTAAAATCCATAAAGAAATTGCCATACTACACTAGTATGTTGTCCAATGTAGAAACCATAAAAAATACCATGCTCCACTATGTTGTCCAATGTAAAAACCAATGGCAAAAAAATGCCATACTGCAGTAAGTATTGCATAGGCACATCATTACAAAGAAACATCTCAGAACACTGTGTGAACTAGAAGAAGTGTCGAGACATGGCCTGGATGAATGGCCTGTCACACTGACTGATTTACTGAAGGACTGATTAGACTACAGTATGACACAGCACGGATGCGGAATGAATATTGGATCCCCTGTTCCCCCTTGTTGGATGAAATGTTCGTGTTTCACTTTTCTCCATAGACACTGGGAGAGAAACTGTCTATCGAGATGAGCGTGCATGTCAAAGAGAAAGTCCTTCCAGTATGTGGTCCCTGCTGCTGAGGAGAAAGTGCTCCATGGGGTTCATGATGAGGCATGGCCACCAAGGGGCAATAATATAGAACGATGTGAAGGAATACGAGCTATGCTGCAGGAGGTATGTCTTCAGCAAGTCACCAGAGCTGTAGATGCAAGGGCCCCTCTTGATAGTGTCACTACATCGAGACCACTCGAGCTAGTCTGCATACACTTGTATCATACTATAAGCCAGATCAAAAACGTCTGTCCGCAAAAAAAAAGGGCAAAAACTGTGTCCGGGGCAAAACTCGGGAACGATAGACCAAAAGGTTCCAGATTTGGGGTGGGAGCTTCAGATGACCCCTCCATGGAACGCATGGAGAGAGAGACAGACCAGGCGCTTATTGTTCGGTAGCACACACACACCACTGTTTCGGGACACTTTTCGACACTTCCATAGTGGCTGCGGCTTCCATGTTGCGGCAAGAACGCGACGCTACCTGTAGTACTGTGCTCAGTGGAATCTGTAGTTTTAATGGATCTTTTATGGAGAGGAAAACTGTCAATCTTGGTGGGCCCAGATTAAATCTGACTGCCCAGGCCCAACAGTAGATCTGCCCCTGTGAGGGAGAGAAGGAGGGAGGAGGGAGGGAGGGAGGAGGGAGCGAGAGAGAGCCTATTTCACCTACAAAATAACATAGCCAATGCTGGGTACCAGAAATCTGAACACAGGATAATAATAAGTCCAACAGTAATCCCGGCAACGCCTGCAAGCTGATAATACAGTGCAAAGGTTTCTGCTTGTATGTATGTATGTAATACGTATGTACAGTATATCTACAGCAATGGCCATGGAGGCTTATGGCTCTGGTATCTCCAGACAAGCTTGCTGGGGTTTAGTTCACTCAGATTGCAGCTTATTTGTAAACTGCCTCTCAGAGACATTTGAGGACTTGCCAATCCTCGGTTGGTCCTGCATACTGTACATTAGTTAACCATTTACTGGTTAGTATTTGAGACCTTTTTGACCTGAGTTTATCTTTGTAATTGACGTTGAACATTCAGCTTTCTCACCCAACAAGCAGGGGATTGCCAGGGTATCACCCTTTTCTGTTCTTGTATCTTTATATTTACATGTGGCCAAGGAGTGAAGCATTGTCTCCATCACTCCTTGACTGTAGTGAGATCTCTGTCATCTCTGGGCAGCCAGGTTTGCCGGCCTTTCTCGATGTCCAGGCTGTGCACTGTTTTTCCTTTAATTTTTTTTTTTTTTTTTAATATTCTACCATATGGTGTACTGTCTATTTAGAGCCAGAGAGCATTCAAGTGTACAATGGGTTTTTGTTGTTTTGATCAAATGGGTTTCATAGAGATCATGGCTTTACATGTAGCTATGGTTATAAATGATTGTTTTATTGAGTGCATTTGTACATGCACACAAAGTATGCCATTAATATTCAGTATAGCGGAGTTCATGAAGTGAGGTAATTAAACATCATGTCCCATTTACAATAACCTTGAAAGAACAGCAGAGATATAGTTTGATAGTTTATAGTAGTGCAGTAGTCTTGCACATAGTCATGGGTAATATTGAGTGTATTTATGCCTGCACACCAATGTCCCACATGTTCCCACACTAGAGATATGCACGGCCCTAAAATGTAGGCCCTAAACAGGTGTTGTGCCCAATTCTGCATGCCCGCCGGGAAAGGCATGCACCTCACGGGAGCGCGCACACACGTTAACACTGACTCTTCCAGTCATTCGTTGTAGCATTACAAGCCAACGAAAGTCGAAACTATCACACATATCACATTGATCATTTGTGAGATAAAAACTTTTTTTTTGCACTGTTAATTACATTCAATGTTTGTCCGATCAATGCTGCCTATAGGGTAGTAGACTATACTGATAAAGTCTACAATATTGCAGCATAGCGTTCTGCGGAAATACACCAAAATCATGTGATTTAGCAGCACTGCAGATGTGACATCTCCAGTCCTTAGTGCACATTGGCTATAACTCTATAGATGTGGCTACTGTAGGCCAGAAAACAGCCTGAACTCTAATTAGCCACAGACAGTATGTCCAATTAGTGATGATTGACAATGAATATTTGTCTTTATCATCATTATTATGATTATTAATATTATATTATAGAGTAAGGAAAGGATCTGAGTTTTAAACGTCACAGAGGAAATATATCCATAAATGGCCTACATCATTAAATTAAAATTAAAACGCAATTGTTAATTAAAATGTGTTAATGCAATACAATATGTAGAATAAATACAATTGAAGAGTCTTACTAAAAAGGAATGTTTCTTTTAAAATGGACTTGAGTTAATGGAAAGCTGCTACTGGTCTAATGTGTAAAGGGAGACTAGCAATGTTTGGGGCCGTGATTACATTTGGAGCAGAAACTTCAATGGCAAACAAGACCTCTGGGGCAGAGAGTGCCAACTCCTCCTGCAAAATTAATTCAATTAAAATTCATTTATTTATGATTCTAGCTAATTGTACATTTACATTTATATACTCAAGCAATCTATTACTCCAGGCCTTTTGTGCCTGGAACTAGTCCTACAGTAGGCTATTTGAACAAGGCAAAGTATCGCAGGACAATCCCACTTTCTCATTATGTAACACTACCTTTCTTAGATATGTCACCATTGACCAAGATATATTGGCTTTGCTCCGGACGAGATCTCGGATGGACCGAAGGAATGACAGACAAGAGTGCAAATCTATTGCCCCTCTTGAGGTCTGGTGGACGGCTAATACGCCCTTAATAAGGGTCTTGAGATGAGACCCCGAGCTATTATCCAGAATAGTGTGTGTGTGCGCGTGCATCCTCTGTGTGCTTGGACAAAGAAGAGTACAGCCAAGCACCAGTGGTGTTTAATTAACACAGCACTCACTTTTCCTTCAGCCTGCAGCCGGTGATGTAAGCCTACTCAATAATGTAGAAAGGCATGAGACACAACAACATGCAATCACTTTGGGACCACGGCATACATTATAGAAAATAAGCTATCCTAATTTCCCGTTGCCAAGGTCAACACACTGCAACATGAAGTGGGTTGAGTTAAGCAATGGCATTTGCAAATGTAAGATAAGGATCCATTATTTACAAGTGTGATAATTATATAGCACAAGGGGACTGTCTTCCGTGCAGGACATATGCGCACCCACATGGTTCCATTTATGCAGTGGGTAGCACATTATGTGTACAGGATAATGTGCTAGACTACCGTTATACCATTGCATGGAAGGCTGTGTTTCGTGGTTTAATTAGCATAAGAGCACATGTTTCTGGGGTACATTATTGTTTAATGAAAGATGGTCGGTCGCTCCATAGATGTTACACGAAGCTTGATTGATTTTCCTTTTGAAGTATCGATATTATACATTTAGCATGAACTCTCATGTTATCCGAAATGGTTAAGCATTCTGCTGCATGTTAGCATATGGCAAGGCTTGAAAGAGAGAGAGAGACAGACAGCCAGCCAGACAGACAGACAGAGACACTACCGCCAGATAGTACTTCATCATGCATATACTGAACCTCATATGAGATGTTTTTTTGGTCTCTACCACAAATCATACAGTAAAGCTCTAAAGAGTTCCCTCCTCGGTGCCATCAGCATAAAATAGCACAATCAGTGCTACAGTACAGATAGCACTGCACAGTATTCTCCTACATTTTAGTTTCGTTTTTTGTTCTCCTATGCATGCATTTATGGAAGCCTATTTCTGCCACTGACTCAAATGAAAACGCAAAACAAAAAAGCCTTTTTAGTTTCCTTTCTTGCAATAGTATCTACTGTATGTCAGAATTCCATTTGTTTCTCATAAATGTGATATTGGCAATCCCAAGAACAAAAGTCAGGGTTCTGACAAACACACTCAATTCTGAGAAATAACATCCTCACAATTCAGGTGTTTAATTTGATTCAGTGGCACAGTTCTCAACCTTTTTAATTTCAAGAGCCCCCGGCTATATAACTATGAGAGTTCATTTGAGGTCGCACTGGAACCCCCTCACGGAACCCTGAGGGTCCCTAGGACCCCACTTTGAGAACCTAAGCTGTACTTAGAGGAACATTTAGACTCAAGGGATATAGTCTTCTAAATGAGGCAGGTTAGTAATACGATGTAATCTTTTATGCTTAATACATTTATAGAGTGTATACAACAGGTGTGTAGCAGTAAAGAGGTTTATCTTCAAATTGCTTTGTAAAAGTACATTTTGAAGGAGAGTACTTCAGGTAAAGACAGTACGAAATCAACATGCTTCAGGAAAACTTAAAAAATATCCAAGGCATACTGTTCCATTGAAAAATAGAATGGCTTGGTTGGCAAACTTATTTCTACTCAAGAGAGCCTTCATCAGGAGATCCTAATCAAGGCAGGGTCAATATTGCTATTGATTATACCCATCCTAAAGAGCCTCCCATACAGACCTCCATACAGCTCGCCTATCCAATAGTTGTATACAGTACGTGCACGTGTGTGTGTGCGTGCGTGCATGCGTGTGTGCATTAATCATAGCAATTATAATATGAGTGACAAGTATAATCTTTGAACTGTATCTGTCAGGGTGTCCTGTGAAGCTCTGTAAGTTGTCCCTGTCATTGCATCAGGAAAGCCAAGTCAAATTCTTGAAAATTCACTGTGCTTGGCAAAGATTATGATATGACTGAAACTCAGATTTTGATCAAGAAACAAGTGATCACCAAATTAGAATCCCTTGACTATCTAGGCATACAAGGCAAGCTCTCCAGGGACAATCAGCATCATTCAGCACATTCTATCACTTGATGTATAGGCCTAGTGAATGTCTGAGAACTAATTGTGTCCGCAATCTGCATGTGACAGAACCATGCATCTAGTTTAATTCATACTGCACCGTATCACTGCAGCACTCAACAAAAAATAACTTTCAAGTGAAACACATCACTTGAAAATGAGTTATTTTTGACATTGTCGTACGATGACATACATATTAGCGTTTATGCTGCCGTTTCTCTGCCTACAGTTCAACAAAAAATATGTTTTTTCAGCACTTGGCCACACATCATTGGCTGGTATCCTATCCAACGTTACAAAAGTGCTTGCGTTCGTGGGAAGTATTTCAAGAGGTTCCATCAGACTGACTGATCCAATGCCAGACCCAGAAACACACATACCTGTAGGCGGCAGGCCAATGTGGTTGTTTTATTTATTTATTTACTTACTTATTTATTTATTTTCCCATTTTAGAGATTTTAGAGAGGTTACAGTAATATTGTGTAAGTGAATTCAGTGGGATAGGAGGGGGAAAGGCTATTGTTGAGAGGGTTACTGTCACTACATTGGTACTCCACTGCCATCAAGTGGTGCTGCAAAAAAACAAACATGCAAATGTGTCATTCCAGACCTGACTGAAAAGAAAAGAGAAAATAACCACATGCATGGCAGAGATCACACAAGTAGAATTAAATTATTACCCAATCAAATTTCCAGATTATTAAGTCAACTGTTAGATGGGAAGCACATTCGAGTCAGTTAATCAGTGTCAACGGAATGATGGGATGTTGAAAATGTTCCTTTTTTATCTCCTAATTCACACACAGAGCTCTTATCTGCAATTACTTATGTGAATTGACTCCCTCATTTGCTGTAGGCCTGGATCAGAACCACCACCCAACCAATGGGACACATAAACCAGAGCTAGGATGCAAGATGTTTTTCACCCGGCCATGAGAATGAAGACATTTGGTATGAATTCATGTATCTACAGTATCTATTCAGTACAAAACTCACTGCGACCATTGGACTGTGCAGAAGGGAGTGCAGTTGTAATGGTTGTCTCCGCCAGGCCGAATGGCGTGGCCGAGACTGTGTTTTGCCCTCTGTCCGTCCGTCCGTCCATGGGCAGCTAATCTCCGGCACGGTTGGACGGATCGGTGTGAAACTGTGCACACACACTCCCTGGAGGCCAGAGCAAAGCCTCTGCCCCAAAATGTTCACATCTGCCTGTTATAGCGCCACCAGGTGACCAATTTTTGCAAAACAGTTTTTTATACCTCTTTTGTTCTAACATCACACAAATCGGTACACATTATCTCTACAGTCATGTGATCAAGGTAGATGTGTCTGATTTTTCATATTCCATCCTGATTGGCAACGATTGGCATCTAAAGTTTGCAGGAGTTGCTTGTTTTGAACAAAATGCCTCAAATCATGAACGCAGCGTGCCAGCGTCAGATTGCTGTGAAACCTTGCACACACATTCTGCTCCATCGATGAGGGAAAGAGGAGCTCTACACCAAAATATATTTGACAAAAATAGCAGATCTACAAGCTCTCAACACGCCTTCATGATACTGTTTACAATGTCAGAGTACAGGGTACTTTACAATACATCTCTGTAAGAGAATACCAGCAATCACAGAACTGTCCTTTAACTCTTTCACTGCCAGAGTAAATACAACAAGTAAGACGCGCGAACGCTGGAAGCGAACGCAGCTCGAAAATATTGTGTATTTACGGACTTGTAATCCGTGTGTGTGTGTGTGTGTGTGTGTGTGTGTGTGTGTGTGTGTGTGTGTGTGTGTGTGTGTGTGTGTGTGTGTGTTGCAGGCTGTTGTGCATTGTAATGAGAGCATTGTCTAAATTCCTGCACTCTGGCGCACTCGGGTGGCTGTTTACAGGCAGTGCACGCATGTGAGTCACGGGCTCTGAGCCAATGAGAGCATGAACACACACACACACACACACACACACAACCTGAGCAGGGTTACATAGTAAGCTCCACTTCCGCGTTCGCAACTAAATCAAGCCCAGACTGCCAGCGATTTGACAAAAAAAAATTTGCGCGACCTCCCGTTCGCTTGTTATACGGCGTTGAAAATAGCATGTCTCGCCAAAAATACATAGTAAAACACAGGAGCCGAGATACAGGCTTTTTCCCAAATAAATTTACCAGGAAGTAAATAAATAAATAAATCTTTGGATCACGTTATCTCCTGGTTCTGTGTAAAAAAAAATTATAATCAAAAAAAGAAGAATTGGAAAAATAAAAAAAAAGGAATACAAAAAAACGTTCTCGTCGACGGCAGGCTGCACCTTGGCAGAATCCCAGGCAAAGAGTTAAAGGGATAGTTCACCCCAAGATTACTTTTTTCTTATAGATTAGATTATTATAGATCACCCCATGGAGACTTGAATTCATGGATATTTTTTTGTTTTTGTCGCATTCCTAAGCCAATACAATAATTTGATGACCAGCGGACTGTTAGGAGACACAATGTGTCTCCTTTGGGTCTCCTACCGGAACCGCTGCAAAAAAAAAACAATATCCATGAATTCAAGTCCAATATCCATGAATTCAACTAATCGATAGAGAAAATGTTATTTTTTGGGTGAACTGTCCCTTTAAGGGACTTTTATTTATATATATAAGTTAGCATGGTATACTGCAGAGCAGACAGAACAACGTACACGTTTCGGCGTCAAGCCTTCATCAGCGCTGTGTGCTGCGGCCAACAGAAGTGTCCCATTTAGGTAAGACAACTTCCTTTGTCCGTGTATCAACAACTTCCAACCAACTTGCACAAAAAGCGCAAACACAATAAGAATCCATACAAAGCTAAATCCATTATACACATCCTTGAATACATATAAGCACATCTAATCTGAGTGAATTAAGTCAATTAATAAATTAAAAGCATTTGTGTTTCTCAAATAGTTGTGTTGGAACAGTAGTGTGAAATGCTCAACGACCACTTTAAAAGTCCTAGCGTGTGGACAGGGTGCTGGTGTTAGGATGGTGTTAGTCTTACCCTCTGGTAACACTCTGGCAGGGTGTGGTCTAGTAGAGAAGGTGGCGTTCTCTGCATCAGGATCCTGATCGACTCCCTCAACAATGGGTCCACACTGAGGTCAAACACAAAGGTCATAGGTCATAAAGCGATGTAGCTATAGACAGTGCAGCCATAGAGTAGATACCCTTGAAATAAATGCATTACAGCCATGGTCTTAATTTGTTTTAGTAAAATAGTCTGATAACAAAATATTGTTTACTGTGGGGCAGAGGTTCTTCCTTGAGCTACTGGGAGTGTGCATGCAGTTTCACCACAATCGGTCCAGCGGTGACACACACACACACACACACACACACACACACACACACACACACACACACACACACACACACACACACACACACACACACACACACACACACACACACACACACACACACACACACACACACACACACACACACACACACACACACACACACACACACTAGTGACAAAACTAACTGAGTTCTAACTGACTGAAAAACTATTTACAGGTAATTAAAGCAGTGTCACAGTTGTAAAAGAGACAGAAGTAGTGGATCAATCTGCTTTCATTTCTAAATGATTCTAACATGAAGCACCATCCTGTCTAAAGGAACATTTTTAACAGTTAGCTTTACAAACCACATTTTTTCCTGAATGTTTGTTGGAGTTGATTTGAAATCCTCAATTAAAGTATTGTCTGTGCTCACAATTTTTTTGAAAACTTTACAAAGCTGCTGCAACCAGTTTCCCAACAATATGAGTGGTGTGCTGGAGAACCCAGTGCCTGTCTGTCTGTCTGTCTGTCTGTGTGCTGGAGAACCCACTGCCTGTCTGTCTGTCTGTGTGCTGGAGAACCCACTGTCTGTCTGTCTGTCTGTCTGTCTGTGTGCTGGAGAACCCACTGCCTGTCTGTCTGTCTGTGTGCTGGAGAACCCACTGTCTGTCTGTCTGTCTGTCTGTGTGCTGGAGAACCCACTGCCTGTCTGTCTGTCTGTGTGCTGGAGAACCCACTGTCTGTCTGTCTGTCTGTCTGTCTGTCTGTCTGTCTGTCTGTCTGTGTGCTGGAGAACCCACTGTCTGTCTGTCTGTCTGTCTGTCTGTCTGTGTGTGTGCTGGAGAACCCACTGTCTGTCTGTGTGCTGGAGAACCCACTGCCTGCCTGCCTGCCTGTCTGTCTGTGTGTGTGTGTGTGTGTGCTGGAGAACCCACTGTCTGTCTGTGTGCTGGAGAACCCACTGTATGTCTGTCTGTCTGCCCGCCCGCCCTGATCACCTCTACTGCAACAGCTTTGGTAGCAGGTCCTGAAGCTATCCAAAACACCACAACACAATTAAAAGGTCCTGAAGCACACTATCCAAAACACCACAACACTATTAAAGGTCCTATCCTTCAACTATAATGCCCATGTCATTACAGTTCTCAGATAGCGTCCATACTCACTCAGAAACGTGTTGAAATATCTCACACACTCTCTTCTCCTCCAGGCTAGAGTGTTAGTTGACCAGCCACAGTCCATCTTGTACTTAATGTCAGTTGGTTATGGTAGAAATACTGAGTGAAAACCCAGCCCCAAACACACTAACATGCTGTTGCTGATATGTACACACTGAATCTGATATTAATCCCCAGGTCTTTAATGTAGTGACATTTACCAGATTATCGCATTTTATTAACATCTCTGTTTTCACCTGTTGCTCTCACTCTCAGACTGTCTTCCTTCCTACTTTGTTTTAGTCCCACCCCCTTTCAGAACCTGCCAGGTTGACAAGAGTTGATTGACACCTGGATAACCAATGACGTTGCTGACCAAGTAGCTGCATGTCTGCTGCCCCCTAGTGGACCTGGTGCCTTAGACAACTGGTTAGTGCATCTGCCAGTGAAATGACAAACCTGGGTTCAAATCTCCTTCTGGACACTTGTCTTGTTTGATAATCTCAAGGTTAAGAGATCAATCACGACTCTTACAACGTTTAAACTACATTAATATGAAAATAATAATAATAATTTGCCAAATCACAAGCAGCTTGTCGACAAAATAATTTAAATGTGTTTTTTTCTTATTAGATGGGAGTCTGTCGTCTGTGGCCAAATACATATAATAATAATAACAATAATAATAATAATAATAATAATAATAATAATATAGTCCAACTCCTTTGTCACTGTATATTTGCAGTGACATAGCTGATCTACAAGCTCACAGCACGTCAGCAACCGTAGTACGTCAATTTTCAGAGTGTGACATTTTAACCATCCTCAGTAACAGGAGCAGTGGGGTGCTGGGGCTGTGCTACGGGGGCAGTTAGGGGTTAAGAGTCTGTCTCAGGAACACTTCGACACATGGCTGGCCTGGAATCGCACCTGAGACAACCAAGGGCCTCTGGCTTCCCAGGCGGGCTCTCTAAACACTCAGCTATGGCTGAGACTCCCAAAGTGATTGATTTGGAAACCTGTGTTCACATCCCCATCTGGACACTTGTCTTTGATGTTTGATGCTCTCAAGGTTGAGAGTTCAAAATTCAGAAATCTGGAACAGATGGGGGTCTGTGGTCAAATACATATTAATTTGGGGGTCCTTGACATGAAACAGTATGAGAACCACTGGCCTAATGCTTCCTCAGAGGGTGGGTCATATTTTAATCCTCTTTTCCTCGTGGTCACATGACGTGTGTGACCCCAGTGACCTTGACCTTGGGCTGACCTCACAGCAAAGTCAAAACACTGCATGTTGCTTTGGTCTGTTGACACAGTGGTTCCCAAAGCTTTTAGCTCCACACTCAAAAGAGACATGAGCTGTCTACCTGGAACCCAAACTAGTGAAAATAGACTGGTTTTCATCAGAGCAAAACTTTCTATAACAAAGTTTAAAAAAGCAACACACCATAACAACAACATCCCATAATAAATATACTGTTGAATCTATGCATTATTGATGGATTATTATGTTAAACAAGTGCAAAACAAAACATATGGGTCAATCTTCACACTCATATAAAGCATATAAGTCTAAATATAATCATCATTACATTGTATTCATACAAGCAGTGGTGGACAGTTACTTGAGTACTGAACTTACAGTAAGTGGGAGCAATCAGGGGTTCAGTGTCTTGCACACACACACACACACACACACACACACACACACACACACACACACACACACACACACACACACACACACACACACACACACACACACACACACACACACACACACACACACACACACACACACACACACACACCTATCTATCTATCAACACATCTGCCAAATTTGGTGCTTGTATCAAAATAATTACGATTGAGTGGTGCTCTTTCAAAGGCCCTGATCCTAACATGTAGGCTTACAATATATTCCAAAGAATCTCCCTGGATGACTCTACTGGGGATTGAATTTAGACCTCCCAGTCTCAAGGTGTACACTCTAACCACAAGACCATTGAGCTGATACAAAATAATACCTTTGCATGACTCTACTAGAAAGGTGTGCTCCTCATGTGTACCAATTTGTGTGAGTTTTGGACCAAATTTGTAGTAGTAGGCCTAGTAGTAGTGAAGTGTGTTTTGAAGAAAACGCAAAATGTCTGGTTGTCTGGTTTGCACACAGTTCAATAGGTATAGGTCAAAATGTGAAGTGGACTTTTATAGTGCCACCATGAGGCCAATTTGAAAGCATTTGGGTGGAGGTTCTTCCATGGCCTACTGAAGTGTGCAAAGTTTCATGCCAATCAGTCCAGCTGTGGCAGAGGTTAGCTGCTCACAGACACACACACACTCATTTCAAAATTGTAGGTATGCAAAAAACTTTCGATCAAAGTACGTTTTAAGCAAGCTTGTAAGCTCCTCAGGCAGGTCGTTCCAGAGTCGAGGGGCCCTGACAGTAAAGGTACGGTAATATTTCTTTAGAGAATACGCTTAATAACAAGCCATCAAACACATGAATTAAGTGCCATTATGTTGTATGTTACAAGAGTTTGGGGAATATGCTGACAGTTTAAATTGCAAATGCCAGGTAGGTGAAAACATCTCTGCATCACAAAACCAACAATCTTTCTCCAGCATGAACTTAACATCTCTTCAAAAAAGTGCCTTGAGTCCCTGTCTCACCACCTCCAAATCATCACACTTTTATATAATCTCCCATGAATGCATCATTGCCTTGGAAGTATTAGAGAGAGAAAAACATTTGGGGAAAATAATAATTATAATCGTACTGCTCCTCTTCGGTCCTGTCCCCTACCTTGAACCAATATACTTCTTTATTGTATCATATGGGACCTCTTTCTTGATGGCTTTGGCATCACTGACACTGTTTATTACTGTTGGTTTCTTGGGATATACTGTATGTGTGCAACGAGGTGCTGTTCACTATTGCTGTGGATGTAATACGTTGCTCAGGACACGGCATCAGCTACTGTAAATGCCTATAATGGAAACATGTAACTTTACCAGCTTAACACTCTCCTCATCGGTCAATGCCCTGGCTGATACAATCCATTAATGTTATTATAAGGATATCTATTATCATCTGATCATGCGGTTCCATGATTTATTGTTGACATTATCAATAGTAAAATTGAGTATTGTCTTCTATGGGAAAGGTCAACAGAGAATGTGTATTTAATTTTTTCAAACAAGAGATATCAATTGTAATCTAGATTTCTTCATGAATCCCTAAGATGCAGACAGGCAAGGTCAAAGATGTCTGTATCTCTTTCCCTATGGTAAAAGCTATCTCTCTGTTTCTCTATCAGTGTGTGTGTGTGTGTGTGTGTGTGTGTGTGTGTGTGTGTGTGTGTGCGTGTGTGTGTGTGTTGCACGCACGCACGCACGCACGCACGCACGCACGCACGCACGCACGCACGCACGCGCAAACACACAAATTCTGTCTCTCTTTCAGCTGTAATTGTGTCCCGTAGTAAATGTGTGTTGTATCTATAGCTGCAAAATGGTCCTGCAAATTGAGGCACATCTGGTGTTTAAATGTCACTGACCTTTTAAAGAAATCCAAGTTCTCCAAATAAACAACTCATTTGTTTACAATAATTCTTTACAGCGTGGCTCTGGAGGAGGGCAAGTCATCTGCAAATGGGTCAGTCAGTCTGTCTGTGTCTGGGGCTAATCTCAGAACCCACTGGACCGATCAGCGCCAAGGACGTAGCTCCATGCATCTTTCCTAATCTCAGTTCCACCGTCCTCCATACTGTATTTGGGCAAGACTGTGTCATGTTGATGATGTAATATTGATTACGTCAATCAGGGAAGTCACTCTATCATTAGACACCAGTGTTGTGAAATCTTTCTTACCAGTTACCACAAACACATTTTCAAAACACAATCAACTACAAAAAGTGCTCCTCGGAGCACAGGTCAGGTGGGTTTGTTGTGCGCCAGAAATGTTCGGAATTCGCCAATCAGGATGGAATACAAAAAATAGGACGGATCCGTCTTGATCACTTGACTAAAGAGATAATGTGTACCGATTTGTGTGATGTTTGGACACATTTTTAGGAGTAATATAAAGAAAAATGTTTCGCAAAAATCGGCCTCCTGGTGGCACTATAATAGGGCAATGTTAAAAGGGTGGCATTTGTTCCTAAACGTAGTGCGAATGTGTGTGCAAAGTTTAACCACAATCGGACGCTGCGTTCATGATTTGCGGCATTTTGTTCAAAACGGGCCACTCCTGCAAACTTGTCAATCTTAGCCAATCAGGATGGAATATGAAAACATCAAACAGATCCGTCTTGATCACATGACTATAGAGATCGATGTGTACCGATTCACATGAAATTTGGATAAAATCTGAAGGAATAATATTAAAAAAATAGTTTTACATAAGTCGGCCTCCTGGTGGCGCTATAAATGGCAGATGTGAAAAATGCAGGGCAAATGTTTTTCCTTGGCCTCTAGGGAGTGCGCATACAAAGTTTTACACAGATCGGTGCAGTTACAGGTAAAAACGAGAATCGGCCTGTTATAGCGCCACCATGAGGCTGATTTAAAAAAATCCAAGTGGCATTTTCTTCCATAGAATGTGCGTGCAAAATTTCACGGAAATACCACGCTGTGTTCATGATTTGAGGCATTTTGTTTAAAACAAAGCACTCCTGCAAACTTTGGAAGCCAATCAAGATGGAATATGAAAAATCTGAAAGACCAGTTTTCGTTTAATGACTATTAGGGATACCCTGTATTGATTTGGGTGATGTTTGGACAAAATCTGTAGGAGTGCAGACAAAAAAATTGTTTTGCACAAATCAGCCTCCTGGGGGCGCTATGACAGGCCCATGTGAAAAAATTGGGGAAGAGGTTCTGCTCTGGCATCCAGAGAGTGTGTGTGCAGTACTGCAGTTTCGTTGCGATCAAGCCAACGGTGCTGGAGATTAACTGTCCACAGATGGAACCACACACACACACAAGGACGGACGGACGGACAGGGTGCAAAACGTAGTCTCGGCCATGCTTTTCAGCCTGGCGGAGACAACAACACAGAACTGAACATTGACAAAGCTCCTTCCCTTTCTGTTTCAACATCAGTGGATAAAACTGGTGGTGTACAGTATAAGGCTGAAATTGGACTGAAATTGCATATACAGTAAAAGGCCATTGTGCACTAATAGCATCACCATTCACTGAATAAAATGTGGCTTTTTCCTAATGCTTTTAAGCCTCATTTAATTAAAAACCTGTGTAGCACTTGAAAGTCTATTGTTGGACATAATGGAGACATGAAGACATTCTTCAATAAGAACATCCTGTGGAGATAATCTTGCCCTCTGGCCCACAGACCTGGTCCATTCAGTCAGTCGAAACCCTTTCCACAATGCCTGGGATCAGACATGTTTAAAACACATTACACTTAAAATATATTAACCTGAGACCTGAGGCCGATTAAAAACAACTTTTTCGTGTCAAGGACCCCCAAAATTTGTATGCATTTGGCTGCAGAGCCCCATCTTAAATATTGTTCCAGGGACCCCCAGAAGCAAAGATTTGAGTTAAAACATTTAGTTAAAAAAGGTATACAGTATATTAAAAGATTTGCACACATTTTCACAATAAAAAAAAAAAGCAGATCTACAATCTCATAGCACCGCACGAAATGACGCGCTGTGAGCTTGTATATCTGCTTTCCCGGTTTTAATGGGTTAAACTACAGTACTACACTAATCCAACTGGACCCAAATGTTTGTCCAAATATGGCCATTATGAATATTTTTAACTGGTTATAGATTATGGAAAATGTATAGTTGAGAAGAAAGCAGAGAATTATTGTTTATGCATGTTACATAAATGCATTTTGGCTTCAGAGCATACATTTGTTGAAGAAAGAAAAACACTTCATGTGCTTAACAGCATTGATCTTTTTTTTATTTGTTATTATTCCAATATACATTTCTTATGTCTTTTTTTACACAAGGTTTTGTATAAACTTGAGTCAACAGCTGATGAAATTAGAGCTTATTCTTCTATAATTAGACCTAATTCTATAAGGCATGGCATGTCTCCTTCATGTACATGAAAATGTATTCATTCTTTTCCATTCAAAAGCCATCTCTTCACAATTGAGTGGAAGCGGAAACAATATGAGACTGTGATGTAGCAGGGTGTTATGCAGGACACGCATGTCAAACATCAAAAGTATATACATGCAGACACAGTACAATCCTCAGTGTTCATCCAACCATGTATGCGTACAAATGTTATAGTCTGTGGTGGACAAAGTTCTCAACTCCAGTACTTGAGTCAAAGTAGGCCTATATCTTTTTAATATCAATGCATTGATGCATTGAAATTTAAAAATTCAAAAATTCAAAAGTGTGCAAAAATTGTGAAAATAGCAGATCTATAAGTTCAAGTGTGTTTTGAACTCATAAATCAGTTTTATTATGAGTTATGAGTTTTTGAAATAGGGCTTTTGTAACTTTGGGTCTCGAGGGCCCCTAGCTTCTTTGAAATGTAGTGGAGTTAAAGTCATGAGCTTAAAAAAATAAACGATATTCAAGTTAAATACATATACTCTATAGTACATGAGTAAATGTACTTTGGTATTGTCCACCATAGGTTACAGTGGAGTTTGGGTTCACAGATAAGGGTTGTATTTCCTGTGTCAGCAGTTTTTCCTTTTAGAGCAGGGGTGACAAATGCAGTTTGGGCCATGTGCCTGATTGGGCAAAGTACTACTTCATGCGGGCCGAACCAGTTATGCACGCGTGGATTCAGGCACGTGCGTGCTGCCTTTGCGCACATGTTTCACTTTACGAATTTAGATTGTTATTAAGAGGATTTCCTAGCAAGCATTACTTTTATCAGCAGTGTTAACTTATAGACAGATCCCAATCCTTTAAACTACATTGGGTGTGTGGTTAAAACAAACAGACCAAAAGTCTGCACACTGGTGCATACTGCAGTTAATTCAACTGATTATCACCAAGTTGATGTTTTGAGTGTCTTCTCTCTTCCTCGGACTAAAACATCCAGTTGAAACAGGTATTATTTTCATGACAACACGCACAGACTGCAAAGAGGAGAAATAAACTGCATGCTCTGGGACCAACACGTTCTCGCTGGGACAGATTCAGGGGGGCTAAGTGGAGAGGTGTTAACCATAGTGTTAACTACATTGTTTTCCTTAAGCAGCCTAGCACTAGCCTACCCACAACAAAGTAACTTGCTGGACTGCAGCAATAGAGACAGCAGCGAGAGAACGGCAATCAGCGGCTGTACAGATACTACATTGGCTAATACACACGACTATAATACATGGTTGTGAATCACTTCTTCCCCAAATCATCTTCCCCAAATCAACTGATCACGAATAGACACCTTTGCAGGCCGCATTTGGTCCGTGGCCGCCAGTTTCACACCCCTGTTCTAAAGGAAAAGGTGGAAGAAACTATTGACCGTCCCTTCAGGTGTCGCCTCCAAAGTCGCACCCTCACAAAACGAAGGCAGGGTCAGGAGATCAGGGTCCTTAATCTCAACCTCCACATCGGTGTTGCTGTGGGAAAAGTGACACAAATATTACGTACACAGATTGCCCCTTATAGGTAAGTTCAAAAATGTCTTTCGTATAGAAACCTTTCCTAACAGATTAGACAAAACCACACACCTGATCGTGAGTGTAGTAGAATCCGAGATGTACATAATGCTCAGAGGCAAACATCCCATGCTTACAGATGGAAAATACGGTGCTGAAATGAAATGAGAAAAAACTGTAATGATTCATTTATTAATTTGTGTGACTTCCAATGTGTTCAACATTAAAAAAAAGAGACTCTATATCTATCTAAGATTTGAATTAACTGTTGGTACTGTTTGTATTCCAGCTTGTCTTGCCTTTCAATTCTGGGACTGACACCATCCATACGTTGAAGATCAGACCTTCCTCTTGAACGGATGCACGTCCGAGTTGCATCTTAGTGAGGAACGTAGCATTGGAGGGAAGTTGCAGAGGATTCAAGGCTGGCTGCATAGATTTCTTCTTGCAGCTCTTTGATTTGTTATCAATTTCATAGAACACACCCTGACGGACACAGTTATGAGAAAACATCATTAACTGTATGTGTGTGTGTATATATATATATATAATATCATTATATTATTCTGGTAATAGTTCTCAGTTACCTCTTCGAAGAACATCAGCACATCCAGATTAACAGAGCTAGAGCTGAAGTTGAAGTCGAAAGACTCATTCGCTTTGAACCGTAGTTTCTTGGCCCCACTATCATACACGTATCTACCGTCAGTGAATGCACCCTTATTCGTGTTTGTCTGGTTTCATTGAAAAAACACAAAGCAGAGAGTTTATTTTTGATTAAAAGAAGAAAGAAAAAAAGTCCATAATCCATAGAAAATACTAGTGCCAGCATTGGTTTTGTATTACAAAAATTTGGTAAACTCACCACTGACAGAACCCCTGCCATACTGGGCGACTCTAAAAGAAAGCAAATAGCAGAGAATATTTTAGAGCCTTGCCAATTTCTTTAAAAGATAGCTATTTCATAGCTGTAACCCATCTCAAATATAGGAATACTTTTAAGAGGACTATTTAATATTAGGTAATTACATGTCATATTACATATATAAATAATCAAACCAAATATACTCACGGCATGGCTGGTGATGGTCTGCAAGGGCAGTGACACTCAAACACATGAAAAGGAGTGTGAAAGCTGCAAACATTGTTCTTGCCCAGAGAGTCACAAGTGTAATAGATGTCAATCAGTCAGGGTAATGATGAGGAGAGGAAGAACCACGTTTCAGCACGGTTTATTCTGTAGAAAAATTAAGCAAAGCACTGAATGTTGCAAGGTGAAACAAAAGACGTCTACAACCTAATTATTTGCAATTAGATTGTCAGGCAATACAATCATTATGCACTGTGTGTTTCTAGTTAGAAATGAGCTATTCCTAATAGCAAAACTATATGATAAAATCACAGTGTTTACAGAGCACAACTTACCCTCAGGAAAGAAGCAGGGACAACAGACACAGCTGTAACTGCATCTAGCAATGTTGAAGTTACAGCCCCCTTTTTATAGGATTGAAGAGTGTACAGTATTGTGCAACAGGCATTTGGCCCCAAATCCAGACTCTCTGACTCCCTCTACCGCAACCACCAAGCACCTGCACAAACATATACTTCCTTCTGATTCCAAGAAAGGGGCAATCCACAGCACACAATATTATTATTATGATAAATGTGCCTTTTTCTGGTTGTGTGATTGTCCTGAAATGTCATACATCATACTGCTGGAGGGGCTGCGTGTGTGCGTGTGCGTGTGCGTGTGTGTGTGTGGGTGTGCGTGTGCGTGTGTGTCCGCGCGCGCGCGTGTGTGTGTGTGTTCGTGCGTGCGTGCGTGTGTCGGTGTGTCATGTGTGTCACATTGTACCATACAATGTACTGTACATGCACAATACATACAAACCTGACCATTTTGTGCTCATTGATGACTTTGTAACATTATTGCAAGTACCCTGACCGAAAAAATAATCATGCACCGTTTTGCTCTTTTAGCTGGAATTGTACCAACACAACAAGCTATTCATACTAAAGTTATATAACTGTTATATAAAGTTGTGTATAGGTTGATTATTAGGTTTGGCAGGTGTGGTTACACCGATTGTGTAGGATTGGCTGTGGCCTAGGGACAAATGTGATACCTTCTCATGAGGCCCAAAAACCATGGCAGGGCCCCTGAGTGCCAGTAGAGTACCCGCTGAATGAAACCTTTATGACTGTCATGAACTTGAGATGCTTATATAAGGTAATAGGAGACAAATGAAGAGCTAGTCTAATGTAGAGAGCAAGGATTACCAATGGCAAGTCTGTCTCAACTTATAAGTAGGCAAATACTTTTTTTTATAATATAACCTGAATTAAATGAGCCCCTATAATGTTAGTTAATTGAGAAGCAATACAATCTGAAAAGGTTTCAGCACTGCAGTCTAATAATGTATCCATCTACATTACTAGCTCATTGTTAACTTTTTTGACAGTCTCTCAAACAGATCCAGCCCTTGTGCATTCCCAAGGGGGTTATTATGCCTTTGTTACCTCAGCCCTTGGGCTGAGATGCAAAAGTAAAACCTAAAAAAATGGAGGGAGAAAAAGAAGTAGAGTAGTGCTGTACAGTGGCTTGTTGATAATCTTGTGTGTGTCCCCCCACACCCCAATGAATTTCACACCAACATTTTTCTAGTGAATAACTTTTTCATGTACAGTATAGTAGGGTCATCTGTGGCACTTCCGTGACCGCGGAGAGCAAAGGTCCGTTTCGTTTGCTCTCCACGGTCACGGAAGTGCCACAGATGACCCTACTAAGAGGTTCTAATCCAAAATCTACTGTCCAAGATTCTTGAGCACAAAGAAACCTCACATGACAAAGTTCTACAGACCAACAAGAATACAGTGCAAACACAGGGCTTAAAGGGGAATACCACTCATTTTCAACATTTAACTATGTCTTTAATACACCTTAGAGCTGTTGTGTGGAATAATGAATAATAAAAAAAAACACCCCCTTCTATGTTGCCTAGATCAGTGACATACGCAAGGTGTACTTTTGGCTGAGGCCAAAAGTACACCGTGCGTGTGTCACTGATCACATGGCTGAGGCCATATGATCGGAAACAGACCTTTGCTCTCCATGGTCACAGAAGTGCCACAGATGACCCTACTAGTAGGCTATAGGTTTAGTGTCAATCAAACCTTCCTTCTCGATCCCACTATTGACACTGCTAGCTCACTCTCCCCGGACCCCCCCACTAAATGCAATATAATTGCAATAAATGGTAAACGGTTAATCCTGAGCTGAAGTGTCTAACTACAACAAGTGACAACATTCTTGCCTGGCTCTTAAAACAAACGGCACGATTATGACGCTCGCTTGTCTCCCGATCAGTTCAATTCAGCAGAAACAAACAGCTAACACAATGTATTAGTTTGGGCGCCAGCCTGCGGGGGCCCCTATAGCAACTGCCGGGGCCCTAAGCGGCCGCGTTGTTCGCGTACAGAGCTGCCAACTCTCACGCAATGAGCGTGAGACACACACAAATGACTCTTCGCACTCACTCACGCCACACATTGTATATCTCCGACCGTAAAATCACCCCAAGTGAAAACTGCTTCAACTCATGCACCACTGAGACAATAACTTCTGCCGGTATTTGAGCGACACAGTGAATTTAGTAGCCCCCAATTTTCACGGAAATTGCATGCTGTGTTCATGATTTGATGCATTTTGTTCAAAACGGAGCACTCCTGCAAACTTGGAAGCCAATCAATTTCAAAAATTTGAAAGACAAGTTTTGTTTAATGACTAGAGATACTGTGTACCGATTTGCTTGATGTTTGGATAAAATCTGTAGGATCAAAAAATGTCAAAAAATGTGTTCTGCAAAAAGCGGCCTCCTGGTGGCGCTATAACAGAACCATGTAAAACAATTGGGGCAGAGGTTCTGAATTGGCATCCAGGGAGTGTGTGTGCACAGTTTCGCTGCAATCAAGCAAACGGTGTCGGAGATTAGCTGATCACAGACGCATTTACGCACGTGTACAGTAGGTAGGCGAAATAAGCAATGCTTCAGCCTATACCTTTTTGGTCAGAAATGTGGTTATTCTTTTCTTGATGAACAGTTTTTTTCCTACCTATTACTGTAATGTTACCACAAATTGACTGGAATAAACTAAACTAATTCCATTGATCATTTACAGTATTATATCCCCAGACGTCGCCGATAGGATCAACATATATATCTTAAGATTAATGAATGTTCTATGTTCTACACATCCAAAATGTGTACCCAGGAATTTTCTCTGTCCGGTCAAGTTTATAAAACGTTTTATTAACTTAATTTGACCGATGTCAAATTATTTAGGGACCAACTCCTCCATGCGTCTGTCTATCTATTGATTGCTATTGCGATGCCAAGAGCAACCAGGCAGTTAAAAGGGGGAGGGTCCTTTGGATGCATGCGTTCATCTAAAGAACAGAACAGATCTTGAAGCAAAAAAAACGTGTCGCAACACAGGCGTTGTTCGCTTGTAGATCTGTTGTTTTTGACAAACGACACCGTCATGTGATGGAGTATAAGTAACTGCAATCTCTGATTAAAGAGATTTGACTATTTAGAATAATTTGTGATACAGTCTGTCTTAGCTAACAGACTTTTATGGAAATCAATGTGGATATTGAATAGGAAAAACATACAGTAGGCGCACACATCAGTCAAGGTGCGCCATATGAATATGACCAATGGAAGAGTCACCATCTCTACACACTGACTCCTGCTGTCACTACTCCCTTATATTATTACTGAATACACTGCATTCATTCCCACATACAGTATACACATTATACTCCATTTGTTACCTACAGTAAGTGATACATTCTAGTTCATTGCATGCAGGCAAAAAGAGATATTCACATTTAAATAATGAATGGTTATTATTAAAGATGGCTCTTTTAATTGCTTCAGTCATCAAATTCTGTTTAGCTTTTTAATGGATGACATTAAAACATTTACCCATACTTTTCCCGTGCTAAAGCCTGATAAAAAGTATCAAACTCCCTGTTAAAATGCACCAGCATACAGGAAATTACTTATACTCCGTTTAAAAAGTTTCTGGGGGAGGACCCCCACACCCCCAACCAAAATGATCACACCCACAGTACCTATTAATTTCCACCAATACGACCACCAGTATCTGCCTCAAAATTACTTGATTTCATTGTTGAAGGTTAGATTTGGAAAATGATAGCACACCCAGTGCAACATACCAGTTGTACCTGGTTGGAGCATTACAACTGGTATGTTGCACTGGGTGCAACATACCAGTTGTACCTGGTTGGGGTATTACAACTGGTATGTTGGTAGGGTGCAACATCAAGTACAACAATTAATACAAAAATGCATTTCTTTGGCGTACGGTGGTGACCCCATGGGTCAATAAAATAATAATAATAATAATAATAATAATAATAATAATAATAATAATAATAATAATAATAATAATAATAATAATAATAATAATAATCATAATCATAATAATAATCATAATAATAATAATTGCTGCACACGCCACCAGATCTCACTCCAAGGTTTTCTGAAAAGTTGGCAGCCCTGTTTGTCTAGGGCGGGCCGACACTGCATGCATGGCCAGTTTGTCATTGCAGGATGATGTCATCCAGATCTAGTGCAGCACACCTTAGGTATAAAATGCTGCAGGAAACCTCAAAGCCAGTCTAAGCCAGTCTAAGCCAACATGAAGTAGGTAATTTGATTTAATCAAATATTGCTAAAATTGTGGTTAAAAACTACATCCAAAGTTTCAGAGGTTCATTGTGCTGTTATGCAAGCAACAGTAATGTCATGACTTGAAATGCATAATGAAGCATTCTCTAATCCGTGAGCATTCGCTCATCATTTGTGTGAAATTGTGTCACGACGAAAAGAGCATATAACTCACAGAACCCGTTTGCCAGAAGGAAAAGAAAAACTGAATAAACATTATATAAGGCATTATATAATCGGTATACATTATATAATCGGTATACAAATTAGTAACTATTTGTTGTGATTAGTGTGTTTCAGTGGAGTCCCTGTGAATTAACCAGTGAAAGTTTCAGGGCGCCCAGGCACAGCAATACATTTCCTGCCCACCCCCATAGAGAATGTGAATTATGCAGGTACTCATCTCTTGATATGATTTAGAAGCCAGGTCAAAATTAGGACGATTCCATGGGCCCCTGGGCTGGGTCCCCTATACCTGTTATGGGCTGGCTGTTTTCCCCCTTTCCCCCAATGTGTCTGGTCTGTCTGGTGTGTGCTGTGTGGGGGCGTGGGAATGTCTGCCTGGGCGTCGCCTTCCAATTCCCTCATCAATCATGCTGTGGAGCCGCCTGCTCACCTGGGGTTAATCTTCTCATCAAGCCCAGCGGATAAATGCCCTGGGTCTTCACTCAAGCCCATGCCATTTTGTTCAGTTGCATATCATAATGATTTTATTGGGGGGGAGTCCTGTGCAGATTTAGCTACTGAATGGCTTGGAGATAGGTACTATATTCCTGTTATGTTCTGCTTTAATAATCCTGTATCTCTGAACTGAAGGGAGGAGATTTAACAGGTAATGTGGGGCTTTAGCCACAGCATGATATGCCTCTGGGACTGAAGAGTTGCATTAGTTTCTGGCCTTGATGATGCTCAAATAGAATAGAGCGATGCCAGAGAGGGTGGACTACAGCCAATGATTTTAGAGGCTGTACTGTATGTACCACATTCTCAAGCTGATTTATATGTCCTGAGTGGTTGCGTCACCGTACCAGATGAGAATGGAAAAAGTGATCACAATCTCTATAACAGATCTATAAAAATGAATCACAGCTTTCTGGCTGACCCCAAACGTTTTTCATGTGTCCAAGGAAATAGTGTCACTCGTGGGCTTTACCGACTATGAGTCTGGTGTTGATGCATGATAAACATCATAATCCATGATAAAGATTTGTGGGTAGTGGTACCAAGGAACCGTAAGGAGGAGTCCCTCTCTACAGCCTGACCATTAATGGAGGTTGAAATGTTGTCAACAAAACTAAAGAACAAAAGTTTTTTAAGTTTTAGAGGTGTTGAGTACCAGCTTGTTGGCTTCATACCAGCTCATCCACTTCCCTGCTGTAGCCGGTAGATTGATTCAAAGTTATCAGAAATATGACGTACAGTACCACAGTAGTGTCATCAGCAAACTTATACATCATAACAGGCTCAGAATGAGAGCTACGGTACAGTTGTTTGTGTAAATAGAGGGGACAAGACACCCCTGGGGGCGCCAATGTTTAAAGGCCTCTGCAGTGAGACATGATTACCAATATTAACAACGTGTTTCCTGTCAGACGGAAAGTACAAGATTCACTGACACAGAGATGCATTAACACCCATTGCCTGTAGAGAGTTGTACAGCCTGACAGGAACAATGTTCAACGCGGAACAAAAATCAATGAAGAGAACTCGGGCATATGAGGACTTGTATTCAAGGTGCTGGAGAATAGAATGTATGCAGGAGGACTCTGCATTATCCACACTTCTGTTAGACCTGTGGGTGAATTGATGGGGGCTCAATGTGATACTGGTTGGGTGTTTACACCAGTCACTCAAAGACTTTCATAATGAGATTAAGGTGACAGGCATGTAGCCATTAACCACTTTCAACCTGGTGTCTCTATGTTGGGCATGTCATTATAGACGAAACATTTAATTGAAAGAATATCAAAAACTTTCAAACATAAAAAAAAATCTAAATGTTTCAGAACTTAAAACATTCCCAGTAACAACTCAAATAGCCGATCTATAAGCTCACAATGCATTGCGGGCTTGTAGATCAGCTTTTTGTGGCTATTAATTGTACAACAAAGTATCAGTGCTTAAGTGATTAAGACAGGTGATGTTGTGTTTCTTTGGCACCAGAATAAGCGGACCTCAGACATGCCTCAGACTTGATGATGTGAGTGACCAATTAAACATTGAAGTGAGGACAAGGGTAAGTTGTCAGAAGCAATGTTTCAGGGTGGCTGGCACAACACCGTCGGGCCCTACTGCCTTCCTGATGTTCTGTCAGCGGAGCAGGATTCTGACCTCGTGTTCTGAGATGGTAGGGGGATGGTAGTGTTTCCTACAGAATTTGTGGCTCTTTAATGGACTCTTCCCCTTCACTAACTCCTATTAATTGAATCTGTCAGTTAAGACTAGACTACTGATTATTGTGTCAACCAATTGTGGAATATTCACATATTTATTTCCCATTTGGCCGTCTGTTTTTCAGTTATGACTAGAATTTGTGTTGTGATTGATCAAAATATTGTACTATTCCTGGGTTGGGTGGGGGGAGGTTGCTTGTGTTTGTTTTAACACTTTTATTTGTTCCTTTTTTTCTCTAATCTTTTACTGTTTGTTGTGGTTGGTCTACTCTTTTTTTTATTTTCTTAATTTTTATCCCGCGATTTTGTAACCCTTATTTTTCACCAGGTGCCAATTTTCTAAGTGATCCTGGGCGCTACACTCCCCTCACCAGCCTAGGGAGGCCAGGGCCGCATGCTCATGCCTCCTTCAATGCACGAGAGCCAACTGACCTTCTTGTCACCTGACAGGGGGAAGTTTCCCTGGTTGGACGTAGCGCGTGGAAGGAACACGTTATTCCAACCAGTTCCCTTCTCCTCCATCAGGCGCCCCGGTGTGATGGGGGAGGCAGTATAGCGACCAGGATTACTACATGCTTTTGTGAGGGTATTAACTACCCTGAGAGACACGGGGAGAACATGCAAACTCCACACAAAGTATGCCCTTTCGCCAACCCCACCTAGGGTATGGGCGCTGATGACGCGGAGGAGAAGACACGCCCCCAGTGCCCACAGCGTCCCCGGCAGGAAGCGAACCCAGGTCCTTCTAGCTGTGAGGCGACATCGCTACCGACTGCGCCAGTCGGTAGCTTTTTTTTTTGCTTGTGTAGCCCCCAGTCATAGTAGCCAGAACCGGCGTGCAAAAGACCTGCCAATCGGGCTCAGTCCTATTGGCATGACTGGTAACACGTCGGACTTGCGAGTGGGAGCCTCGGGTTCAATCCCAGCTCACTGCACTTCACTACAATCTGGCGTAGTCGGCAGGACGAGGAGCGTAATATCCTTGCGTGAGGAACATGAGGGACGTCGTGTACGGTGGTCCGCGGCGTGAAGTGCGAAGCGCGAGGACGCGCTCCAAAGATCAGGGGGGTGATTGTAGCCCCCAGTCATAGTAGCCAGAACCGGCGTGCAAAAGACCTGCCAATCGGGCTCAGTCCTATTGGCATGACTGGTAACACGTCGGACTGGCGAGTGGGAGCCTCGGGTTCAATCCCAGCTCACTGCACTTCACTACAATCGCATGAATTTTGCATGAATTTACTTGCTCTGTACACTGGCTTAACAACAAGTTAGGCTATCTGATGCCTTTTTTTATAATCAATATCCACGTATTACCACTACCAGTACAATCACTACTTTAATAAAAATTTCAATTCAAACTTCATCCATCTTAATGACATTAGGTAATGTACTGTAGATTGCAGCAGACAATAGAGGGGATGAAGACAGAGACAAAGAGTTGAAGCATATTACACAGTCACACAGACAAACATACAGAGACAAAGGCAGTCACACCAGCAAGCAGACTAAAGGCCAATTTACGCATTGAGCGACAAATGTCGACTGACACAGTGTGCGGCGAAAGTGATGTCAAAACAACAAAAAATGTGTCACAGAAGAGCTCTGCCGACCCGAAAAATGTTGCCTCGTTCCCAGCCACTTCCCAAGCCTTTTAACGACCTAATGCAGAAGCATGTCTACTGTATAGCGTGGGGCAGTGGTGGGAAAAGTACTCAAATTCTGCAATATACTGTAGAAATACTCTGTTACAAGTAAAAGTCCAGACTTCAAAATTTACTTGAGTAAAAGTACAAAAGTACGCGTCGCATCTTTGTGAGCTTGTAGATCGGCTATTTTCAAATAGCCTATGAAATAGGGCTAAAGTGGTTAATGTATGTTTCATAATATCATAATTTATATCTGAAAAGTAACTGGTAACTACAGTTTTCAAATAATTGTAGTGGAGTAAAAGTACAATATTTGCCTCTGAGATGTAGTGGAGTAGAAGTAAAAGTATTGGAAATTGGAAATACTCAAGTAAAGTACAAATACCTCCAAATATTACTTAAGTACAGTACTTAAGTAAATGTACTTAGTTACTTTCCACCACTGGCGTGGGGGTTCCGTACTTCTGGTTAGGCACTGGCAGTAGCTGTGTGGCGCAGCGTGGGAAAAATGTAAGGTATGCTTCATAATATGTCACATACTATGATAGTTTGGGAAGATTCACAAGACTACATGTTGTGAGACACGTGGTGCGACGTGTCGGTCGACACTTTCAAAGCATAAGTTGGCCTTTACTCAGGCAAACCATTCAGCACACCCATACAAACCCATGTAAAAAATCAAGAACCTTCCCAAGTGGGGATAAAGACAGAAAGAGAATCAGTCAGACACACAAGACAGACAGTGAGAGAAAGAGAGACAGACATGATATGCAATACCAAGACACTAGGCAGAGAGAGGCATTCACCATGTATTAATCATAGCATCACAGTATGAGCTCATCTGTGATCTCCTGCATGCTCTAGGAATGAGTCCCTGTAGGCGTAGGCAGTATGTCACCAATGATACTGTACATAGTCTCCATGCCCTCAGCACTCTCTCTCTCTCTCCAGTTTTAAACAGAAGAGAATCCATTTTAATTAATAGAAATATTCATCACAAATAAATGTCCATTTTATCATGAGCATAGCTGAGACTGGCATGACATACGTTTATTTATTTATTCAAACCATCTTTACCTCATATGACATACATACAGCGAGCACGCGCACGCATGCACACACGAACGCACGCACAAAAACAAACTGCCCTTGGCAGGCACATAGTTTTAACTTGATCATCAAGGCATCATCTGTGCCCAAATTTAGTCAACCAAGTCCCATGACTTCCATTATAAAGTTAAAGTAAAATATTTCACAGAGTATAAGACATGAAGAAAATGTGTGGATTTAGTTAGCCTAGTTATTTAGTTAGCCGACTGGTGGGGGGTTCTCAAATTGGGGTCTTGGGACCCCCGGGGGTTCTTGAGGGGGTTTCGTTCCAGATGGTCCCCAGCAAAATTTTTAAATATATATCATCAAAATCAGTTTAACCACTTTAACCCTACAGTATATACATCGGCTATTTGAAAATAGCGTATCTACAAGAGTTGTGAGCTTGTAGATCTGCTATTTTCAAAAAATCTTGAATAATTCTAAATATATGGATTTTTTCACAAATCTTGTATGGGGGTCCATGGCACAAAATGTTTTCATCAACTTGGCACAGGACACATGCACGCACACGCACACACACACACACACACACACACACACACACACACACACACACACACACACACACACACACACACACACACACACACACACCCATATATGGTTCCATGTCTGTCATTCATATTGACATCAGCTTGGCCACAGGACAATGTTCATGTAAGAGCAACGGGAAAGAGACTGCCGTGACAGACAGAACTTTTATTTTATTTGATGACAGCTGTACTGACAGACAGACATACTGAATAAACAGAAAGATGTGCGGCTTGCTTACTCACTCACTGAAGGTCTGCCTGGAACAGACAGCTGTGATGCATCCATCAGGGATGACTTCATGACTTTCACCAAGGACTCAGACTGAAAGATTGTCTGGGAGTGTGTAGGGCAGGCCAAAAGAAAGTCATAATGCATCGATTTATTCTACACCTAAAATAGACATTTTTATAACATTATACTGCCTACCATAATTTCAAGGACTCGTGCACTCATCCGTCCATTTTGAGACTCTCTCAGACTTAACCACTTGAACCCGGTCTCTAGCATCCGCATTTTTGGGAAAACTTTAGCAGATAATAGCAGATCTACAAGCTATCTACAACACTTGTAGATCGGCTATTTTCAGCAAAGAAGAAAACAAAAGAAGTCACTAGTATAGAGTATAGAGACTCCAGTCAACCATATAGGTTTTAAGAGGTTAACCACGTGAACCCTAGCATCCCAAGTCTGGGCATTTCATAACAGGCGAACATTCGGTTAAAAAAGGCAAACATTTGCCAAAAATAGCAGATCTTATAAGCTCACAACATGTCGTAACGCGTTGCGTTGTGAGCTGTTTTAGATCAGCTATATGTGTCAGTTGTATACTACTAGAGGTTCGGGCCGCTGCGCTCTAGTAGCCTGGGCCGCACATCGGAGACAGAGCGTGTTGACGTTCATTGCAACCGGAGACAGAGACAGAGCGTGTTGACGTTCATTGCAACACCAGTGTTTGTTTCAACACGCAAACCGAAAGCGAAACCTCACTGCAAGATGCAAACCGAAAGCGAAACCTCACTGCAAGATGCAAACCGAAAGCGAAGCGAAGCCTAACTTGTTGGAGACCCAGACAGACAAACAGCTTGGAGAGGCAGACACACAAACAGCCACGCATGCGCGCAACTCTCTATTGTATATTAGGATGCCTAAACCTAACCCTAACCTCAGTAAAACCATGACTAAACCTAACCCTAACCTCAGTAAAACCATGCCTAAACTTAACCGTAACCTCAGTAAAACCATGCCTAAACCTAACCCTAAACTCAGTAAAACCATGCCTAAACCTAACCCTAACCTCAGTAAAACTATGCTATATAGGCAACTGCCACGGCAGTTACCACGGCCAGAAAGTGCACTCGCTCCTTCTGTGTTTAGGACACTTATTCTAAGTAGCTCTCTTTGTACATGTATGATGCTCTGGATGAGCCTCCAATGCACTGTCTACAAACTACATTCACTATAACACCAAGGAGGTCGAGACGACACCCCACAGTTAGTCCTGACAGACCTGGACTATGCGGACGACATCAGTCTGCTCTTCAACCACGTGGAACAAGCACAGGAGCTCCTGAACAGAGTGGAGTCAGAGTGTGCCAAGGTTGGCTTTCGGCAAAATGCCAAGAAAACTGAGGTTATCACCTATAACAACAGGAGGCACTACTCTGAAGAAAGTCAAGGACTTCAAATACCTGGGCTCATGGGTCAACTCAACTGAGCAAGATCTGAAAGTGAGGAAGGCACTGAACGGCATGGCCAGTGTATGGAACTTCAACCTCCCCCGACAAATCAAACTCAGCTTCTTCTATGCAAACGGTAGTCTGTTCTCCTACAGTATATGGCAGCGAATGCTGGACCCTGAAACCAACCCTGCAGAAGTCTCTAGATGGGTGCTACACTAGCACTGTTGCGTACTGTACTTAACATCAGCAAGAGTGAACATGTTACCAACAAGAATCTATATGGGGGAATACCAAGGGTATGTGAGAAAATAGCAGCCAGGAGAATGAGACTATAGCAGAACACTGCCAAAGACATCACTGACAGCCAGAAAATTGATGTTGTGGGAACCAACACATGGGCACCGGTCACGAGGACGTCCCGCACTAACATACTGTAGGTGGACGTACTCAAGAAAGATGCAGGAGCCCAAAGCACCAACGAGCTGGCCAGATGTATGGAGAACCGGACTGACTGGAGGCGACGATGGAGGGCTCGTCTGAGGACAACCTAGAGAGATAAACCTGTTCATCAACCGTTAGTAGTTAAGTAGGTTTGTAGGTCATAAGATTGCTTGAAAACGTGATCACACTCTGAATAATAGATCTATAAAAATGAATTGTACCTTCGGGCTCACCCCAAACCTTTTTCATGTGTCAAAAGAAGTAGAGTTATGGAAGATATATATTTACATATGAGGCACTGTAGACATATAGATCAAATGTAATTTAGAGATAATTTCCAGGGCAGAATCAGACATGCCCAATTTTGAGAACTGCATTTCACTCTCTCTCGCACACACGCACGCACGCACGCACATCATAACATATTTTTATCAGTTTTGCCATTGAGAATACTGGGCAAAAATAATAGTGTATTTGCTGTAAAGTGTGTTTGCTGCATAAATTGCAAAGAGACTTGTAGACAGAATGCTTACCATCCACAAGTCTTGCATAATCTGCCTGTCATTCAAAGTGAGAGAAGACACATACAAGGCAGAATCATTATGACATAATTTTCAGAACCAACATAAACAATTGTACTGTAAATATGTCAATCAACCATGTTCTAATCAATTTGAAAAACGTTGATATTCTTCCTATTTGAGAACATTTAACTTATACGCCCAAAAAACAGCAGTTCTACAAGCTCGCAACGCCTCGGAGGGCAACAACATGTTGTGAGCTTGTGGATCTGCTATTTTTAAAATCTTTTGAAAATGTCTTCCTATAATGACATGCCTAAAATATGGATTTCAGGTTAAAAAAAAACAGGACACATCAGCTGTCTTTTGAGAGCTTTCTTATGTCTATTTCTTTCGTTCTTTAGTGTCTGCATGTTTTAAAATACTCTACTGAACAAGGTAAAAGCATTGAACCACTTTCAGGGGAATGCCATCTATCTCTCTCTTGGAAAAGAAGTTCACCCTTAGAGACAGGCCACCGGAATACCAGTGAACACACACCACTACACTTGAGGAGTTACCTCGGTTGTGCCAAACACTTAACACATAAACACCTTCTCTTGCAAGTAGACATCCTCACACACAACTAGTTACGTCTAAGACGACATGGCCCACTGGCCCTGTCAATCCTCTTCCCCAGGCATTTAACAGCCAAGCCTGGATGAGTTGACTGAACACTGTGTTTAATCAGCTCTCTGCTGCTCACTCAAAGAGGGGGGCAGTGGTGTAAAGTAACAAAGTACATATACTTAAGTACTGTACTTAAGTACAATTTTGAGGTATTTGTACTTTACTTGAGTATTTCCAATTTCCAATACTTTTACTTTTACTCCACTACAATTATTTGAAAACTTACAATTACATTACATTTCAGATATAAATTATTACATTATAAAACATACTTTAACCACTTCAGCCCTATTTTATACCTGGGCTATTTGAAAATAGCCGATCTACAAGCTCACAACGCGTCGCATCGCAACGCGTTGTGAGCTTGTAGATCTGCTATTTTCAAACATTTTAGTACTTTTACTTTTGGTACTTTAAGTACATTTTGATACCAATACTTTTGTACTTTTACTCAAGTAAATTCTGAATTCCGGACTTTTACTTAGAACAGAGTACTTTTACATTGCAGTATTGATACTTTTACTTAAAGGGATACTTCACTTTCGGGCCGGGGACACATTTAAAAAAAATATTAAAAATAAATGAAAAAAGTTATGGAAAATTCATGGCCCCCTCACACATTAGTAGGACACTCTAATGCGTGAGGGGGCCATGAATTTTCCATAACTTTTTTCATTTATTTTTAATATTTTTTTTAAATGTGTCCCCGGCCCTAAAGTGAAGTATCCCTTTAAGTAAAACATTTGAGCACCACTTTTTCCACCACTGGAGGGGGGGGGGGGGGGGCAGTACCTGAGGAGAGAGCAGACAACACACAGACAACACATGTGTGTAACTGTTCTTTAGAGGCGGAACATAAACACAGAAGCATGATCCCATTGGTTAAAATACGACACACACAAATGCTGTGTCAGTAAAGGTGCCACCCCTTTTTCCACATTCCTATATAGTCTCAGGTGAGAGCTGAGACAGATCAGTGGGACCATAGCCATTTCCTTTTTTGTGAGACGCTGACAAAACATTTCTCCTGGAAGATGTTGATTTGCTGATGGATAGATTGGAGCATTACATTCGGTATGTGCAATCATTATTATATATGTTTTCAATGTCACATATATCTGATGCTTGTATCCAACTCGACTAACAAAAGAAGTACTGCTTTTCTACAGTGAAATGGTTTCCTTCTGAATAGTGTGTCAGCTTGTGACCTATTTGAGTCCTCTTTCTGCACACTTGTGTGGAACTCACATTCTCTAAATACATTTTCTGTCTTCAGGTTATCCTTGTTTTTCTGACCTGTCCGTTGCCAGAGGGCCAAGGACTTCCACGAGCAGAAAATGCACTGTGCAAAGTAGGTTAATGTGCAAATTAATGTGCTCAATAATCCCTTACTGCAGTGTAATCATGTGATCACCATAAATGCACCATTTACCATTTACAGTATAAAACCATTTTAGGGGTGCATTGAACTAATCAATTTAATACAACATATATATATATATGTTTTAATAAAATTAAATAAATTCTAAAACGGTGAAAAAAGCTGATCTACAAGCTCACAACGCATTGCGATGTCCCCGATGAGACCCATTGTGAGTTTGTAGATCGGCTAGTTTTGACACCATTGTATGACAAAGTATCAAATAGGGCTTAGGGTTAATCAGACTAATCAATTTAGTCAATATATTTTACGTTGATTCATTTACATAACATTTAGAAATATAAAAAATGCTTCACGATTATTTGATTAATGGAAAAAGTAATCGATTGAATAATCGCTAAGAAAATAAATAAATAATCAATTGCAGACCTAAACCATTTCAACCACTTTGCTTTCCCTTCGACTATGAACCTAATTTTAATTGTAGACCTTGTCTTCCTTTTCAGAGTGCTCCACGCCTTTGGCAGCCACCCACAGCAGTCTATGATGCCTGTTGACCTAGCCATGCATCTGTGTCTGAGCCAGAACCAGCCATTGCGTCAACTCCTAGGCATGCCTCTGGTGAAACCAACGGATCCTCTTAGTCAGCCCATAGACTGTCCAACAACATGGAACAACCTTCAGTCTCGGCAGCACAGCTCCTCTTCCTCAATGACATCCTCATCACCTTCCTCTTCCCCTGAGCCCTCATCACCGCCTCGGAGTTGTTTCCGCAGAGTCGGCGGCAGCCTGAGCAAAAAGCGGGTGGTGTTTGCGGACGCCAAGGGCCTGGCCCTCACCGATGTGCATTTCTTCTTCTCCGAGCCCTTGTCCCCTCCGGTTTCGTCAGTGACGAACCCCTCTCCAGCCAAACTCCAGGGCCATCAGCTGCCCTCATTCAAAGCGCAGCGCTACAAGGTGAGACTGGGTTTCCCACAGCCAACACTAGACCTAAAAGCCTTCATCGTTCGCCTGAAAGAGACTCTGGTACAGCTGGAGAGCTGCTACGTGACAGAGCATGCCATGACTGGCACCGTACGTGCCTGTAACATTAGCTCAGAGAAGTCTGTGCATGTGCGAGTCACTTTCGATTCCTGGCGAACCCACCAGGACATTCCCTGCACCTTCCTGCAGCAGCGCTACGGGGGTTCGGACATGGACGTCTTTGCCTTCAGCGTGGCCTTGCCCCAGAACCTGGACCCAAGCGAGCGCCTCGAGTTCTGCGTGTCCTTCAGGCCAGGCGCCGGTGCCGCGCTGCGCTGGGATAACAACCGAGGGCAGAACTACAGGGTGTGTGTGGAACCAGTGGGGGTGAATACGAGCCCAGCCTCGGTACTAGTAACCCGACGCAATCTCACGCGGCCTGCACTTCAGCGGCCGCCCTCATATCCGTTAAGTGCGTCAGTCAATATGAAGAACTGTGCTGAGCTGTACTCGGGGAGGTTTAACAGGCAGAGCTGGGGCCAGCTAGAGACCTACTCCTCTTCTTTTCGCTAGGCTGACCACTGAAACAGCCTCCGCTGGACTCCAACAACTGCGTTCTCTGGTTGTACAAAGAGAACGCATGTCTCATATTGTGTTCTCTGGTTGTATAAAGAGAACACATGTCTCATATTGTGTTCTCTAGGTTGTATAAAAGGAACACATGTCTCATAGTGTGTTCTCTGGTTGTATAAGGGGAACACATGCCTCATATTGTGTTCTCTGGGTATATAAAGGCAACACATGTCTCATATTGTGTATAAAGACAACACACGTCTCATATTGTGTATAAAAGGAACACATGTCTCATATTGTGTATACAGGGAACACATGTCTCATATTGTGTATAAAGGGGAAAAAATTCCCAGGTCCCTGAATTGACAGAGGCCCTTCAAAGTTCACATGGTTCAATGTTTCAATGTTTAACCACTTGAAACCTATAGCGTCCCTATTCTGGGGTTAACAGCGAAAAAAGCAGAGCTTGTACATCAGCTACAGTATGTTTGTCAAAGAGATTTGTTGTAGAGGGGGTAAAAAGGAGGGGGCCCAAGTACATAGAGCCCTGTGGACCCGAGTCAGTAAATGATATAGGGTCGAAGTGGTTAATATTAGCGTTCCACTGTGGAATTCTGTCATTTCATTGTGTAATGGTCATGTGCAATGTCTATTTTATACAAATTCATTATTTGAGATGAATGTCTTGTAAAGGGAATTTTGCTATTGAAATATTTAGTGCTCATCATTGTGTGGCACATGTTACACTGTAGCAACTTTCAGTGATCAACTAGCAAATGAAATGTGAAATAGGAAATGTGAAATAACTGTTGCACTAGCGGTAGAAGATGGATGGACTATATTTATAATAAAACTTGGACATTTTCTTTATTTGTGTTTATTTGCATCATAGATTAAACCGTCTGATGAATGAGGAAATAAATTGTGATTATTAATAAAAGTAAAACCCTGCTTCAGAAATTATATTCCAATTATCCAGCATGTTGCGCAGTTTTAGTATTAAATAAACACACTGTATTAGGTTAGCATATTTTAAACTAAAGGTCACAAATTATCTATAGTGGCCAGTATACAGTATAGCCCCAAATCGAGACACAGTGGTCCCTGATAGAAAGGTTACAATCATAAATCCATGTTATTTTGCAAAATGTGTTTGCAGCTTAGAACAACAAACAAAACATCACCCATACTGGGAAAAAATCTGGCAAACAATCTCTTCTTTTATTTATGCTGGTTCAAATATTCTCAGAATTCAAAACAGGCAAGACGACACCTTAGGATGTGGGTCAGGTATGCAGAAATCTTATTCCCTTCGCTTAAAAAAAAGCAAAAAAAAACACTCTTATCTCCAACAATTCCCGGAGGCTCAGATTTCCATTTGCTCTGTACGTCATGCATACCAGACAGAAAGTAAGTGAAATGAGAATATCTAGGCGGTCCCGACACACACACACAGGCGGTGAAAGTCTCTAGAGGAGCCAGAGGAAGACAGTCCTCTACCTGTTTTTCTCTGTTGTGTAAAGTTGAATTTAACTCCAGGCAACGTGAGTCATGAGGACAGCAGGTGCTGAGCGGCACATAGCTGGTAACCATGGCAGCTGCGAGGCCCTAGCTTCACAGTCTAGGGACTCTGTTGGGCCTGTGTTTACATGCAAGGGTGGAGTCATTATCAGTATTGTAAAAGCCCTACGGTGAGAAACTCTCAATTCCCGATTCTCTCTGTTCTCTGGTTCCCGCTCCTCCTAACTCGCCACCAGTCAGTCTTGTCTCCTCGCATGCACTGCCTTGTCTCTCGGGCAAAAAGTCCCTCTCCCAAGATCACAGCTTTTGTGAGCTGGTTCCGGCCTCACTGAATGAAGTCAGCCCGACATGGTACATGTTTACGCCGCTCACATGGTAGTTTTCATGGGGTTTCAAAAGGTTTCACATATCATGTAATATAAAGACCGCTTTCTTTACAATCTATTGTGCTTCTTTGTAACAATTTCCTGAAAGCGGTTGGCCGTCCTTTCTAATAAATTAATAATGATTTGGACGGCCATAGCTGAATGGTTAGTGAGCCCGCCTATATAGGACTCTGGAAGTCCCAGGGTACGATTTCAGCTCTCAGCAATGTGTCGAAGTGTCCCTGAGCAAAGACACTTAACCCCTAACTGCTCCATGCTCCTCTGTGGGCAGCACTCAGCTGGGTGAAGCTGAAAACTGAAGTACCCCCGTGGGATGTGATAGGTATATTAAAAAAAAATGTATCCTGCCGTGGACACTTTTATTAACTCAAGTTTCTCACAGTAACTCAGTAAATCTATCACAAGCTATTGTGTTCCAACACGACAACATGGTGGGAACTTTCATCCAACACATCTTTCAGCCAACATCAGTGCATTTATTTTAGCATGACTGCTTCCTAACCCTGCTAGTGGCTTTCGGTAGCCAATAAACTAATACGAAACACAGAGAGAGTTATGCAAGCACAAGACATGCATATTCGATTTACATAATTTGCCACCTGTTTCATCACGTTGCCTGGATCACAGGTTGCTTCAAATCTGCAAGACACTGACTCTGCCTAAGGGCCCGTACACACTGCAGGAGATTGGGTCCGAGATTGCTGTCGCCGACATTTTTTGGCGCTCGCCGACAAAACCTCCCGATCTGACGCAGATCGGCCTTTGATCTGCGAGATAATGCTCGCTCTGTGTGAAAGGTTCCGCGAGACGATGTGGCCGCGATTATCCGCTCTGCGACGGCTTTCCGACCGTTTTCAGATAACTACCATGTTAGATATTCAGCTCTGTCCCAGACAGGAGATCGGACAGTATCATACATTATGAAAGGGTCTGCGAGGAGATCCACGCTACAGCCAATGAGAGCACATTACAGCCACCATGGCTAGGGGGGCGTCGCTGGATCTGACCACAACAAACAGTCCCTACCGCAATATTACCGTCCAGTCCTGTATTAAGTTAACATTATAAAACAAAATGAGAGAGTGAGCGATTCTGGTGGGCTGTTTATTTTAGAGGAATTGTACAGAGAGAGAGAGAGAGAGAGAGAGACAGACAGACAGACAGAGAGTGAGAGCAAGAGCGAGCTCTGTGTGTGTGTGTGTGTGTGTGTGTGTGTGTGTGTGAGAGACTGTGTGCAGCATGTGCACGGTGTTATGAACAGCGTTGCCAGATGTTGCGAGAGAAATAAGCAACCAGGTCTATGAAAACAAGCCCAAGAAAAGGCCACTTGAGCACTTTAAACCTATTTACAAATACATTGGATATTTGAAAATAGCCGATCTACAAGCTCACAACGCGTCGCAGCTATTTTCAAATAAAAATCTTGAGAAAATTGTGGAATATTTTCCAAATCCACACAAATCTTGTATGGGGGTCAGTGATGGCACAACATATTTACAGAAGGGGGGTCTGCGGACAAATACATATTATGTGTTGTTTAAACCACTGGTTTAAACAACATTAGGAAACAAGGCCAAATAAGCAACTACACAAATAAGCCCAAAAAATGCACCCCGCAACAACCAATATTTACAAGCAACTCTACAGAAAAACAAGCCCAAAGTCGCTTATAATAAGCGGACATGGCAACGCTGTCACTGACGGCTTCTGCGCACTTGACTGCGAGAGAGGGAGAGAGAGAGAGAGGGAGAGAGAGAGAGAGAGAGAGAGAAAGAGCGAGAGAGGGGGGAGAGAGGCATATCACGGGATACGTCGATTAAAATGAATTGGAATAAACTCAAATGTATGTATTGGGTCTGACTCTGGAGATAGCATCCTAGTGAACTATCCTACAGTGTGTCAGCCCTTGTCGGGGATCAATCCTGTTGTGAAGACCACAACGATATTATGACAGCCGATTTCAAGAAATAAACTCCTGCAGTGTGTAATGCTTAACGATCAGATAACCCCCCGAGCACTTTAAGGTCCTGCAATGTGTACCTGCCTTTGTGGTCATTATCAGCAGAGTTGGAACACTCATCAGACCAATCATATGGCTTGGCAGTGCCAACCTGTTGTACAAGTTATATTAGAAGCATGCATGCTGTTCCCTACAAGAATCACTGGTTTGCCCAAAATCTGCCATGTTGCTTTCAAACGTCATGTTTAAATGCACATGTGCTTGGGAACATTCAGTACTGTACATAGTATACTGTCGTACCCAGGATCCAGTGTTGCAAGAGACACAAACGGCCAGGTCTATGAAAACAAGCCCAAAAGAAGCAATTAGGCTCAGTTCTATCACTTTACACCAGCTGTTTGAAAATGCCATTTTAAAAAATGTGAATGTTATTTGAAACATTTTAACAAAAAAATCTTGTATGGTCGTCCCTGGCACAAAATATTCATTTGGGGGTCCTTGACATGAAAATGTTTGAGAACCGCTGGTTTAAACAATAAAAAATTAATTGGAAGCAAGAACAAATAAGCTACTATACACCTTAGAAACAAGCCCCAAAAAAAGTTACCACCAATATTTACAAGCAACTTTACTGACAAACAAGCCCAAAGTCGCTTATAATACGTGGACATGGCAACCCTGCCAGGATCCCCAATTGGATATGCATTAGGTCAAAGACGCCCATTTTATAATGTAGCTTTGTTTTTTTGTTTCATCTCAGACCCACATTTAAGAACATGTCTGTCATTTAGCCCAGAATTCCTTTACTGTCTATGAACTTACTATAGGGCATAGCAGTGGCGGCCATTTTCTGGTTCCACTTCAAAATAGTCAATGCATTTTTCCCATTGACATTTCCAAAAATATTTATATCAATTCATTTAAGCCTAGAATCAAGCCATCCAGGGTCCTGGTGAATCATGACCATAAATTTTTTTTTTCTGTGATTTTATTTAATTTTATATTTAATTATATGATATACTATTTTGTTTTGCCGTTTTCAAAAAAATAATAATCACAGAATCAAACGTTTTATGGTCATGTTTCACCAGGACCCTGGATGGCTTGATTCTAGGCTTAAAATAATTGATATAAATATTTTTTTTTAAAAGTGGAACCAGAAAATGGCCGCCACTGCTATTTGCACATGGAATTTGCCCTCTGCGTTTAATCTATCCTAACTATTAGGAGCAGTGAGCAACTATTGAACAGCACCCGTTGAACAGTTAGTTATGTGTTTTGCTCAATGACACTTTGGCATTAAGCTATAGGAAGAGCTGGGGATGAAACCGCAAATGGCCACTCTACCTCCTGAGCCACTGCTGCCCACTTTTGGGCATTTCTAAGCGTTTACAACAGTAGGCCTACAGTATGTGTAATGAATTGGTTTTCAGCTACAGTGACATGAGCTTGGGAAGGGATTTGTTTGTACACACACCTAGACTAAATGATGTAAGGTCATGGGTATGATGTAAAATCATGCCAATACTTAAGGCAAGAGTCAAACCTTCTCAAATTCAGATTGAACTAAGATCAAAAAGACTGCATTTCGTATCAGCCCTCCTCCTGTAAGCCTGGGATGTTATTGAAGAGTCCATGTCCCCCAATGGTGCTGCAGAGAGCCCTCTGAAAGGCATTTCTGCTCACAGCAATGAAGAACACAATAGTAGACAGAATCTGTTGCTGTGGGAACAGAACTCCTTTGTTGCTTTTCAGTTTCTCCTCACAGAAACATGTACATGTAAACACCAGCAACACGGTCTACAGTACCTCATCTGCTAAGGTCTATGCATCATTCAGTAATAACTATGATGCCTAGTCCTTGGCAAATGTTTTTATTTTTGTTTTTTTAAGAACAGATTGCTCCAATGTGTATTTATGTCAATTCAGTTCAATATCAGAAAAGATAACCTCGTCTTCCTAATCATCACTGCTACACGCGCCGTGGTAGCTGGTAGGTCTTCAAGCATACTGTATATACAAGGCAATTAAAGTGACACTTCGGTTCAGTAATGTATGAGCTTTCTTCTGAGCAGCTGATTAATATGCCATAGCGTTCAGGTAACTCACATTCAGAGCAAACATGAGGGAAACACATTATAATAAAAGAAACAGGCTGTTACGCCCTCTGTTGGTAAGGACGAATATAATTTTGTAATTTTATAATCTCTGCCCCATTAGGCCATCAGTTACTGGACTGTAATGGGAACTCTAGCTTATGGCAGCACAAGTATTCATTCAGCCCTATTCATTAAAAACGTGTGTAATGTAGAGTGATGTATGTGAATACTAATGTAGTAGTTATGTGTGTAGAGTGGGTATTAAAGCTCCCCTTCATATGGGTTTATTAGAAAAATAACAAACTCCCACTTGAAATTCTTCAACCAGTATGGTTGGATGATTCCACTTTCACACAGTGAAATGTATTTTACACAATTTTGTAGGAAAGGGTCATCTCATGTACTAGTTATTTATTTTTTTCGTTTCCAAAAGGAATTTTATTTACATGACAGCTCTATCAGTTCGTAAGAGGAGGTGTCCGTGTCACAAACAGTGGATATTTCAATTGGAAACAAAACTCCAAACTGTCCTCTGTTGTCTTCATTCGCATTGGTCGCTGGGCAGGTGTTCATGCTCAGGAATCCAAGGACTCCTGCCGAAGCACTCTGCAGCCTTCCTGTCGCACTCACAGATAAACATCTCACACGCGTTGTTTTTGCCTGAGGATGGATAAGTAAAACCCTCAGTGAAAACTACGACAGCAGCCTATGAACTGGATCAAGCTTGACACTCTCAGTGTCAACATTAGCTCTGAGATTTCAGATTTGCTGTGGTCTCTATTCATAAAGAAAATAATACCAAGAGGACTGCACTATCCTTACAAAAACAAATAAATAAAAGTAACAGCAATAACAATAATAACAAATAATATTAATAATAATAATACATTTAGTTTCATAAAATAATATCCAAACACTAGCTCAAACAGACGGGAAAACTGTATTTCACAGTATGAGCGGGGTCCAAGCTTTAAACAGAGGTTGGTTTACCCTCTACAACTTTTCTGGAAGGCAGTTTATCAGAGATAAGGAATGGTAAACAAACTGTACTGCCGATATGCTTGGAGAGGCAGGACAGAAGCCATGGATTTCAAAAGTAGCATGTCACTGAGGATATCATCTAGCCAGTGTCAATGGCAACACTTTATTTTACAAGTAATGTGTATAGTACGTGTACTGTGTCTACTTGTCATAACTTGGAAAAAGTATTCCAAGCTTCCCAAGTACACTATAAACTATTTTAACGTATTGTTAGTCAACATGTCATTTGCAATGTGTTGTATTGTTTTAATTACATTTTTGTAGGTTTGTTTTGATAAATTAAAATGTTATACTTATTCTTATGCTGTTTATATACTGTACTATAAGTAAGCACAACCAGTTGGCAGTAAGGTAGTAAAGAATTACTGTATAACAATCAACATTGTTACAGGAGTATGAGGCCATTATGAATAAAACATATTCTGGACCAGTGAACTTCTGATTAACAGACAGCCTCTCTACCCAATCAGCGAGTGACGCCCCTCTAAGTAGGGAACAGCTAAAGTGTACTTACTTGTACAGGTCACTGTGTTCCCGTTACAGTCGTAGTCGTAAAGCTCCATGTAAGGGTTATCAACTATGAACCAGCAGTCAGGGTGCTGCATAGCCTCACCGTAACAACGGTCATGCACCTCACAGCATCTAAAATGTCAAAAAGAGACATGGAATCGGTATCAGAATCTGAATCAGTTCATTGGACAAGGATGATAAATGTGTCAGATAAAAAGAAACAGCTGGTGATGCCATGTGTATCACAGGAGGCATATGGGTGTCTACACACTATTGGAGGGTTACAGCTACAGAGACCACAGTACACAATGGGAGTAATTAGGGATGCATGATATACTGTACCCTTCATCACATCGGTATAGCGGGCGAGATTCACTTAAAATATTGGCTAAGCATATTTATTTGATAATGATATTTATGTTTGAATGTGAAGACTCAGTGTTTTTTTCTGGGAAGCTTGTAATACAAATAAAAGCAAAGAAGTTGGAAAAAGTAAAAATGTATGTGGCATCTATACTACTACTGTACATGTAAGTTGTTTGAACTAAAATGTGCTCATGTATCTTCTTCAGTAGTGAAAGCGGACACTTGGTTCATCAGACGGTCTCATAAATAAGCTGTTTACACTATTTTGTGAAAACTAATTTGTACGTTTGAATACTTTTTTATAATAATAATAATACTACATCACACTTATGTAGCACTTTTCTTACTACCCAAAGTAGCTTTACAAAACAAATCAAAATAAACAACTTTATTAGGAGAGAAATACTTAAAAGGCTAAAAATTGAGCAAAGAGAAAAACATTAAGCTGACTAAAGATGTTATTTGAGTTAGGCGGGGAAAGAGGGTCTGAAAAGGTGGGTTTTGAGGGAAGCTTTGAACACGGCAAGGGTGGGGGCGTCTTTGATGTGAGGTGGGAGTGAGTTCCAAAGGGAGGGGGCTGCAACTGAAAAAGCCCCGTCACCCCAGGTGCGTTTGTTTGTTGTTAACAAACAAAAGCTGTACTCCAGTACTTTAACTCAAATACAAATTTGACTGAGCAACTTTCATTTGCAGCTGAGTAATATTTGACCAGGAGTGTAATTGTCATGTTTTTATGTTATGTGTTGACACCAGGAAGATGTACCAGCTACTGTAATAATAAACAAAACCAAAAAAACACTGACTGTATCACTATGCTTCAAACACCTTTGAAAGTTCTAAACTCAGAAAGACATCTTTCTGCAGTGACTGTATTCACTGCTTTGTCTACACACAGAAACATTGCTCTGACCTGTCCAGATCATCCACAGGGGTTCCAGATCCTCCCTTGCCACAGTAGCAGCCATAGTCAGCATAGTCAAAGATGGGCCAGCTATCCGGCATCACACACAGGATCATGTTTCTAAACTGGGTCAGGCCCTTGTCATCCACTGCCTGGGCTGGAACATACAAGCATGCTGCACATGTGAACAAATACACAGCAACAGATATGCAAAAGTTGTGTGTGCGCGCACACACACACACACAATGTATACTCACGCATAACAGCATGCGCACACGCACACGCACACACACACACACACACACACACACATATTGAATGGATGAAAAACAATTGCTAGAATTTTAGGGGAGACCGGGGCTCCCAATAGAGGCCATTATCTAAAACAATCTAGTGCAGCTCACTTTTTTGAAGCCATTTAGTATATGTCACTGCAATTTAACTATTTTAACATTTCTCAACTATTTATGTAGGCCTAATAAAACTGTGATATGTATGCATGTATATATGTACAGTATGTATACATACAATGTACGCACGTACGTTCATTTATATTATTGTTGCACAGAATACAGGAGGGAAAAGGTATATTTTGATACCTAAACTAACTAAATTCCTGTGCTAAAGACAGAGTAACTTGTGGTATAACTAAAGTCCTGTGCTAAAGATAACTTGTGGTATAGCTAGCAATAGCACACGTCACTCTGGGGCAAGTTGTCTCAGAGCTTTCGGGGCAAGTCGTCACATGTGAAAATGTGCCCCAGTTACTATTATACACGTCAATTCTCTGATAAAATACACTTCATTCCAGCCTAGCCAGTGTCTCACCAGTGCCCAGCTCAAGCCCAGGTTCCAGCTAAAACCGAGTCTCACCAGGGCCCAGCTCAATCCCAGCTATGTCAGGCCCCAGCTCAAACTCATTACCAGCCATGTCAGAACCCAGCTATACATTAGGTTTCGAATTGGAACTGGAAAAAGTCATAATTCAGATATAAGTCTTCCTTCCTTAAGTACAAATAAACATTATGTGCCTAACCATTTATATCACTATATTAATGTGAACAGTACAAATCTAATGACTTTACATTTCGTGCACAATAGTTTGTTTTACTTAATTTAACCGAGTTACTGAAGTGAAAGCAAAAGTGAGACAACTATGCAGAGTCTCGTGGTCACGTGACCCCCCCACCCCATTTTATTTAAAACCCTTATTTATGATCGAGAGGCACTGAGGCCAGGCTATTTACAGTGATGACAAACAAACAATAATTATACAAAAACCTAAAATAATTATACAAAGAACAATCAGCTAAACTTTACTGTATGTGTATGCTACTCGTATTATCTAACGGTCACCTGACCTCCATGCTTGTAGTCATGATCAGCAACATTTACTGCTGTAAAATGACATGCCCAAAATAGGTTGCAAGCACTTAAGGGGATATTTCACATTCAAAAAAACTTTGGGTCATTTTATCATCTACTCAGGCTTTTGTCAGCCCCCCAGACCGTTTTTAAGTTGCTTTATTCAGTATTTAGATATTTGATATTCATTTTATCAGACACGCCCCCTTCCTATACAAACCCATTATAACTTCAAACTCCATTTTTAACATGTTAGATTCATCAAAAACACCCATCCTTGGTTCTGGTGACTCACCCTGCCATCCTAATACATGAGGGGGCCGTGGTTTTTCGATATTTTTTTTTCATTTATTGTATTGAATTTTTTTATTGTATAAAAGGTTTTTAATTTTCCAAAAAATATATTAAAAATAATAAAACACGGCCCTGTATCTACTGAAACACAGGTTCTTTTGTCTATTTTCTGAAAAGTGACAGTTTTGGACAAACAAGGTTTGATTTAGATGCGACTCACCAACGGAGAGGCCTAAAGCCACAAGAAACACAGTCTGGAGGGTCTTCATGTTATAGTATGCAGAGGGTCAGAAGGAGATGTTGCTCGTCTAAGCCTGGGAAGGGGCCCTCTTTATACTGGACAGGTCAGGTGTGTGTGTGACGCCTTGGTCATCAGTACCTGCCCACTACACAGGAAAATCCTGAGTGTTGTTTTAACTCTGACCAGAGGTGGAAGAAGTACTCAGATGATTTTACTCAGTAATGCATGAATGTGTTCATCAGTTTACTGTTGTAGTGGTAAAGGCGGGGCTGATTTTAATTACTTTATGTGCTGGTGGTGGGTTGCTTAAATCATTATAATAAATCATCATTTATCAGTTAAGTTATATGTAGTTATACAGTAATATATATAGAGACCTTGGGAATCTGATCAATTAAGTATGGGTGTGTAGTGGTTTGTGATTGAGTAAATGTTACTTTCTACCACTGACTCTAAGAGTATACACATGGATACATTAAAGGAGTAGTTCACCCCAAAAATTACGTATTTTCAATCAATTACACACCCTTTTTTGTCTTTTTGTTTTTGTCGCATTCCTAAGCCAATAATTTGGTCTCTCTGGTAGGAGACTCAAAGAGATACATTAGCATATTTCCGCCACTAATCAAATGATTGGCTAAGGAATGCGACAAAAACAAAACAAAAATCCATTAATTCCATGCTTCATGGGGTGTGTAATTGATATAAAACAAGTAATTTTTTGGGGTGAACTACTCCTTTAATACTGTGGAATTTACTGTTTACAGAGGGCAACACGTAACACTTGGTCACACAGGGAAGCACATTCTGGGGCAAAGAGGGTAAAGAGGAGCATGTGTAAAACCGGACCAAAAATCCCACGGTCTGATACTGTATCAGAACTCTTCAGAACGTGTTGCACTTCCTGTATTTAACCCATTCAATCCGGGAAACGCATCTGTGTCATTTTAGATTGTAGCTATAACCATTATTTTATACTTTGGCTATTGAAAAATAGCAGATCTACAAGCTCATAACGCGGCAGGCTTGTAGATCTGCAAATTTAAATCTTGGACATTTTTGAAAATCTTCCCTGATCCCTGGTCCCTGGAACAAAAGGTTTTGATATGGGGGTCCGCGGCCAAATACATAATGTTGCGGGTTCTTGAAATGAAAAAAGTTTGAGAACCACTGATAGAGAAACATAAGTTTTTTCAGAAAACTGTTAGGATTTAGAAGACATTGTTAGAATCGGAACCGCAGGTCTTAATGGGTTAATGTTCTGTCTAGACCCAGGAACACTGTGATCTGGTGTTTCACTCCATCTGAGCCATACTGACATCCCCCTATGTGTGTGTAATATACTTTTTTTTAATCTAAATTTTTATCCCACGATTTTGTAACCGTATTTTTTACACCCAGTGCCAATTGTCTATGTAATCCTGGGCACTACCTTCCCTCTGCCAACCTAGGGAGGCCAGGGCCGAGCTCATGCCTCCTTCAATGCATAAGAGCCAACTCACCTTCTTATCACCTGACAGGGGAGAGTTTCCCTGGTTCGACGTAGCGCATGGAAGGAACACGTTATTCCAACCAGTTCCCTTCCCCTCCATCAGGCGCCCCGGCTGGCCAGGGGGAGGCAGTATAGTGACCAGGATTACTGCATGTTTTTGTGAGGGTACCTACCCTAGGAGACACGGGGAGAACATGCAAAATCCACACAGAAAGGCCCTTTCGCCAACCCCACCTAGGGTATGGGCACTGATGACGCGGAGGAGAGAACACACCCCCAGCGCCCACAGCGTCCCCTGCGGGAATCGAACCCAGGACCTTCTAGCTGTGAGGCGACATGTGTGTAATATACTGTACTGTGTACACACACACACACACACACACACACACACACACACACACACACACACACACACACACACACACACACACACACACACACACACACACACACACACACACACACACACACACACACACACACACACACACACACACACACACACACACACACACACACACACACACACAGGCAATAGGTGAATGGGCAATATTGAAGTGCAAAACGAACGATCAATCTATCAATCAATCATATCAATCTATGAAATAGCCTTTTAATACAGATACATTTTAAGAAGCGATTTAAAATAAGGTTTAGCCGATTTAGCAAGCCCGACTTCCCCATCCTCGTCGATTTCCACATGCGCCATTGCATTTCATTCACAAGTATCCTGACGTTTGCATTGTACAGATACGGCTTGCTGGCCGGCACCGTGGGAAAACAATTTTCTGTTTGTTTCTTCTGATAGGCTCAGGAAGCACTGCAGCTACGATACAATACAATCACAGTCACATGTGGTCTGTCATGTGGATGACCGAGCCATGACATTGGGGCTGCTTGTGTGACATTAGATAAACGTATGCCTAGACATGCCTTCACCACATGGACAAATACATGGAAAATCCCACACTCCGGAGGGGATAGTGCTCAGTTTAAGTGAGTTAGAGCAGGTTTGGTGCCTTGCTCCACAATGATTCAGTAGGGCAAAGGTAAAGTACAGGTATTCTTGTACCCACCAACCAAGATTCTTTAATTTAAAAAAAAAGAGTGAAATGTAATCACTCCTGATTCACTACGGTTTTCAAAAATCTTATAGCACAAGGTGTGGGATAATGTGAAATGTACATTATAAATACAAATATATCTAGATAAGAAACATGATGGATAGGCTGATTGAAAAGTTGAGTTGATAACTGGTAATTACAGAAACTAGTCTGCTGTTGATAGTACACCTTGCACCGTCCTTCTGCCCTGTATGATCATTGTCAACTGTCAACTGCATCAGCATGTACTGAGAATACGACATAATGTACTGTATAAGTAAACATGTCCCTGCAGTAACGTGTCACCACAACAAATTCTATTATTCTATTCATTCTTTTTGTGTCTGGGTAGCTCAGTTGGTATAGCACTTGTCTTTAAATAAAGTTATGGGTTTGATCCCGGTCACCGCCAACCCAGCGAATGAGTAGCACGGCTTGGGTAACTAGGACGTGCAGTTAAGTTCTGGGAGCTGATGGTAGGTGTTGCGCTCCATCTCAGCAATCCATCTCCCAGGGGCCTAGTGAATTGAAAAGGGGATAGTCACCCTCGTTCTCACCCAATATGCCACTGTGACCTGCTCACTTCATTCTGTTTGGATATTTTAGTTAGTTAGTTAGTTGAAGTCTATTTCGGTCAACAAAAAAAACATACACACATATGGCATTTCATACAATAAAAGACAAAACAATTAAAACAAAAACAAAGCAGAACAAAACTGCTTGACCGAAAAGGTGTAGGCTGAAGCTAATAGCTTATAGTGCCTACCCTTCTTGCATTGAATAATCTATTAAAAACAGAAAATCAATTGTATTTGCACATCAGGCATTTAATTGACAGCCTTATTCAAGAATGATTATATTCTAATAATATTATGATAATTCACTATCTGATGTCAAGTTATGTCAATTTCTGATTCTGTGTTGAAGCCTACAAGGAATATTCCTCTCGACTCTATAAAGCTTCAATAAGAAGATGCACTTGAAATCGGAAGCTTTTTTTCCTCCCCACATATCCCCAGACACAACTTCCACTGCAGAAATGTCTGGGGGTGCAAGTTCACCAAGTTCATGTGGTTTCTTTAAATTTACGTAAATATTTGTGTATATATTTTTCTGCTACAGTGTATGATGATAATTGGTAGCCTGGTAAACCCTCCCTCCGGAAATCTCATTTCCATTTGATTTCAAATAGAAATGAGATTTCCGGAGGGAGGGTTTACCAGGCTAGAGAATTGGACCCAGAACAAAATAATTCTACTCTTACACAAGATGTAGCAATAAAGACACCTTTAACATTGAACCTTCATACCATAATCAATACTGCATGTGGCTATTCTCCAATAGTGCAAGTGCAATTGCAAATTCAACATGTTACAAGCAGAGCTCTCAGCTGAACTTTGTCCATCAGAGCTACTGGACGCAGCTGCTTCATTCACTTTATTCTTTATTATTCAACCCTTTCCCTTGCTTAATCTTCTTCTGCTGTCAAGTTTGTGGTTGTGCTTCTCAGACCAATTTGATGAAGTCAGCTATGATGGTCAGATGTTTTTTGTAAAATGTAAAATTTGCATTTGCGTTTCAGGAAAATAGCCATATCGTTTCTAATATGAACTTCCACCGCCCAGACTTTCTGCAGTGTATATCCTTATAAACTGTAACTGTAACTAACTCCATGGGGTGTTTTCACTATAATGTAATCCTTTCAATTACAGGAGCTTCTGACATTGGCAGAGAGGAAGAGGTTGACTCAGGTGAACAGGACGAGCCACTCAGTAAGCCTGCTGCTTCTACAGAGGTATGGAAATAATGTATCTCTGGATTTAATTGGTCTTCTCCCAACTATGACCTGAAACAAGAGGTTGGTTGAAAATTGAGTCCCACACAAACAAATCAATCATTCAATCAATCAGTCAGTATCTGAAGGCACATTTCTTTTCAGACAACAGTGTACACAAGAATGTACTTTGCATCCTTTCTCAGCTACCTCTTCTCTTTCTTTTCTTTATTTTTAAATTATGAATATTTCATCAACTAAACAGATTCTTCCAATGCTGTACAGCGCACGTTCGGTGGCACCGACAGCAGAATACTCACTTACAAATTGACAGAGCAAAAGCTGCACTTTATGCAGTTCTCCAAGCAGGATATAAAAACGTGCAGTTCTTTCTGCTCATCAGTGCCACGGTTCAACCATGTTGGTTTCAAGCGACTGCTGTACTGCATAGCTGTCCTCTGCATATTGTGCCAGATAATTACATGAGATGATAAGCTGTCAAGTCAGTTGAATTAGAATATAAAATTGTAAGCTCATATGTTACACACTGAAAGCATGGGACAATTTCCACTCAGGTGCCAGATGACTTTATTATACTGTAAACTGTATAATGGCTATACAATATTATAATACTGTATTAAAAAATATATTATAAAGGCTTCCTTTGCTGCTATTCTGACTGTCCAGTGTTATGACTTAACATTAAATGCATCATTAAGACACAGCATGAAATGTGCAGCCTGTTCACTAGCAAAATACTGCTTACATATCAGCCACTGAACACAGCATTTGGACCATCTGTACTTGAGAACAATGCAATGATATGGTCAGGTTACGAATGAGAATACAGAACTGTATATGACACCTGTGCACGTCTCTCGACTACAACAAAATACAGTCTTGAATTTATATAAGCTTCCTTTGCTGCAGTCCTCCTGCCCTATGTTATGAGTGGGCTAACTTGCTTCTAAGGATTACACCACCACCAGTCACTATAGTGCACCAAAGCCGCTACTGCCATCTACTGGCGAAAACAAATATTGCCCTACAGCCACTTGGGCTGAAAGCAAGTAAACATTTTAAATAACCAGAAATATAATGGTGGGGGCAGGGACCAAGATGGTAACACACACTAAAGCAATAAGAATTCAGAAAAAAACGTCAACCTCTAAAATGTCCAGCATGCCACACTCACTTATCTGCAAATATATTTGAGAGTTACGAGTTGCGTTTCAACCAAACAGTGAATTGTTGGAAGTACAACATTTCCCTAGCTGTCAAGGATTACTCGTCTTTCTCCAGTGAGGGTGCTTTCCTCCATGCACCATAGGCAGATCTGGGTTAATAATAATAATAATAAATTTTATTTATAACGCACTTTACATTCTCACGAATCTCAGAGTCCATCTCTCCTGTATCTATGGCAACGAGGTGTGTGATTCAAGGCAAATACAGGTCAGGTCAAAGACACCATTCATCCTTGGAAGATCAACTCAGGCTTTTGTATACAAAATAGAAATTTCCACTACTGAAAAAAGAAAAGGTCAACCAGGTCAAGAAGTGAAACTGCTTACTGAAATTATACTGGAGCAAACTCTGACGATATGGGAATTCAGAACACGGAGCAATGGACAGCGTTCTCCGACCATGAGATAGGAGGCCAAAAGCCAAAACTCTGCCAAAACTCTGTTTGTTTGTTTGTTTGTAAGGGACTCCGAGGGATGCTGAAACATGCTACAGTGGACGCTGTGCAATGTGCTCAAAGCAACCTCTGGTTAGTTGGCTATCCTGTGTCCTTCCTTCACTAATACTGTATGGCTGTGTCGATCTATATGCTTCGCTGCAGGCAGATTGGTCAGCATGTCCAGCTCAGTCTTTTGAGAGCACTTCCACTTGCGTTTGGTTTATGTTGTTATATTTCAGCTTTCTACAAAATCTCCACACTATCATTTGCCTTCCCGACTCTTGCGATGGTGTTTTAACATTGCACAGCCTGGGGTCCTCGGGTGGGAATCAGCTGGTGGTTGAGCCAACAATGAAGACAAAGTACCTTTGCTGTCAGGGCTTGTTCTACTCTGGAACAAACTTTTGACGCTCAGTTAATACTGAGGTTATTAAGGTGTACCCAACACGTCAAGCCTTGTTTTCATTCAGTTTACTTGTTTTATCTTCAGTTTTATTTATGTTTTACATTACCGGCCACATTTGCATGGAGTCCAGAAGTGTTCTCTTCTAGAACATGTTTTATTTTCTTACACATTACTAAACCATACTAAGTCATATTAAATGTCAGTTGTATTTATGAATCCATCAACCACTGTGACTGGTGGGGGGGGGGGGGGGGGGGGGAGTCCTTATGACCACAGTACATTTAAGCCCAACATATTTCCTTTGTATGCTTAATTTGACAAGAAGAAGCACCATTATTAGTCCACTTTCAACACTAGTTCATTTGTGGTGACAGCTGCCCATTGATGATCAACATTGCAGCAGAAACATATGTTTCCCACTAGAAGGATGGTGATGTATTACCTCTGGTATACCAGAGAAGAATACTGGCAAGATGTCAAGGTACACTCTGGCCTGATGCAGTACTGTATAATGGAATTCAGTCGAATTTAGCTTAACCACTTAAACCCTCTTTTTGCCGTCCACACCAAAATAGCCGATCTACAAGCTCACATCGGTTATTTTTGGGTAACGTTACCCCCAGAATATGGATCCAGCCTCTTTTTCACTTTTCTCTTTGGAAGGTCAACCACATTCTGTAATCCAGAAACTATGCTATGGTTAACGTGAATTTAAGCCAAATGTCCCACAACTTTACAGTGCTGCTGGCCAATGTGACAAAGAAAGAGTTAGTGAATTCTCAGCCGCGTAATCTGTTTGTGTCTGCTGATAACACACAATTGGATTTACTCGGGGAGATAAAGCAGACAGTCCATTTCAGCTGGAGATTGTATACACCGCTGCATGTAAAGATTATGCACACAGAAGTGTGCCTCTGAGGTGTACAAGAGCGGATGAACGTGATCTGAGACAATGCAAGTTTGCTAATCTGCATTCTTGTTTGCAAAACTAATTATAATTAACCCTTTTTCAAAGCATGGTCAAATACGTGTTCATCTATAAGCGCGTGTGTGTGTGTGTGTGTGTGTGTGTGTGTGTGTGTGTGTGTGTGTGTGTGTGTGTGTGTGTGTGTGTGTGTGTCCATCTCACAAACCAAATGTCTTGTGTACACTGCCAATAGGCACATTTTGTATTATTTGATACATTACAGCTTCATAATAGAAGTTAATTTGGCTTGCTTGACCAAATGTGGGCACAGATGATGTATTGATGATGTCATTGATACTGACGTTTGCCTGCCAACAGTAGACAGTCAAACAGGCTAGCTAAGCCTGAATAGCAGTCATGACAAATCATGCAAAGAAAAATAGATGCAGAAAGAAAACAAGAGGCTCGTATGACAGAGACAGCAGTAGCTACAGACCCTCAGCGACATTTAGCTAGACAAACCATGGCGGAGCACAGGGTGCAATGACATGGGACCATACAGAAACTTTGACACTTATTAAACAGACAAATCACAACGGGGCACCGGTAGCAAGAAACACAAGGAGCTGTTCAGGAACACTGACAGTCAAACAGACGACACATATCGGAGCACAGGCAGCGAGAAACACAAGGGGCTGTGCAGGCACGTTGACATTCAAACTACATTTTCACTAGACCGGTGCCCAGGCACCGTCCCACTAGAACGATGCAAGTTGGGAATGTATGCCTGTTGTACCCATTGTACCAGTCTGTCCCTTTATGCCCATATATGGAGATTTCTGTATCCATCATGTGTCCATTTTATGGCCATACATGGAGTTGGAGTGTTAGGCATGCCAAATATGGAGTCCAGGCCAGTCTATTGGCATCATATTGATGACATCAGGGTACTCCATATATGGGGATTTGCGAATTTATCAATGTTTTTGGAGATCTGATCCGACCGACTTCCCACTCGCCGTATCACTCAAGTTTCAAGTCGATCTGTCGGGTGGTTCTCGAGGTATGCTGGTGACATACTCACACACAGAGATTTTTGTGAATTTATAGAATAGAAGGATAACGTTAGTCAAAGGCACTCGGATCTGGCTGCAACCATGCCCAAACTTGGAGATGATCGACATCATCAATATGTCATCAATACTCTAGAGATCCAGCTGCAGAAATCTATCAAACCAAGAATCTCTGCGTGTCAAGTGTGTGCGGGCGTACATGGGTCTCTGGGTCCCTTTTATGCCCATAATAGAGATATATGGGAATAAAAGGGTACGTCAGCATCATGATGTCATAGTACTGATGTTATAGACTATAGCCTCCAAGTACTCCAATAACAGGTACTGCACTAAATAATCTGAAACATGGCAGACTACCGAGAGGCACCCTTGGCCACTCGGCCCAAAACACTAGATCCGAATGAATATTTTAACTTATCACCAGACTTGCGACGTGCCGAAGAGGAGAGAGCAGCTATACGGGCAAACCTGAAGCGTCAATACCAGCTGCAACTCAACAACCCTCACAGAAAAGAGCTCATTGAAGACCCCGCCCTGACACGTTGGGTTTATGCACGTACCAACCCCTACCCGCACTTCAGACCCACGCAAAAGACGTCTCTGCTGGGCGTGCTCTTTGGCGTTGTGCCTCTTTTTGTTCTCTATTACACCTTCAAGACAGACAGGGATAACAGAGAAGAGCAGATCAAAGCCGGGACCCTCGATCGCAAGTTCAAGCTGGCTTACTGAGTCTCTGTAGAGACAGCCTGTATGTTCTAGAAATCAGAGCATGCCAAGCGAGGACTGCTACCGAGTGTCTAACCGGAAGTAGATGCTTTGCAGATCTGTTGTTTACATTCCCTGGGTATGAAACCAGTGTTGCGATTGGTTGAAATATACAGTTTCCGGGAGAAGCAACGGAAACTTTAAGTATACATAGATACTTTTAAGCTGTAGTTCGTTACCAGGCTTTTCTCCTCGTGAGATGAGAAAACGACAAGGTGTGAGTTGTGTAATTACTGTTAAACGAATAAAACAAAAAGATAAACATAGGGTGCTGCAGTGGTAAAGTAGCTTTGCACCACCGCAGAGTCAGGGGGTTCAAATGCACTGCGGTGCATCCGGCTTTGTCGAATGTCTACTCTATACGAACACAATTGGCCCGTGTTCTGGAGGGACGGGTGACATTTGTCAATACACGTACTCCTACAGGGCTGGGGCGGCATCTGTCAGTGGGGAGTGCTGGGTGAGAGTAGGACGAAGCCTCCTCTACGTCCTCCCGGTGGGGGATCCTCGCTGGCAGGTGAGTCAGTAGGATACAACAGAAATGACAACACAGAAATGAGTGTAGGGAGGAATCAATTGGCATAACTACATTGGGGAGAAAACGGGGTAAAGAAAAAAGGTAACCTGACCTGACGGGCACTGACACCAGCTCACAGTGGGCGCTAGTAAAATATACAAGCTCAGAGCATGTGCCTGTATTGTCATTACGTTTCGTAAGAGATAAGAGGCTAAAACAAACAATGTCTTGCTACAAAGTGAATCATGCAAATTAATTCACAAACTCACATCCACCGTCCCATCTGTCCATATTTGGGCAAAACTTACGTCATCATCAATATGATGTCAGAGATCAACATGAGAGCCACACTGCTATTATTGGACCCATCTTGTTGATGCAGCGAGAGACCTGAGAGTTGTTACACAGTGGCAGAGCCGGGTAGTTGTCAGAATGTGGGTAATGAGCCCACACTGACCACTGGCACAAGTGGACCTTCACAAATACACTGGCTTGGGAAACTTGTACAATTGACCAGAATGGAAATAAACGAGGGCATAACTCAGCGCTGCGCCCACCACAGACACAAAGCCAGACGTGTAGATGTGCAACTTGAACATGACATAGTAGATACACAAGTGTATTTAACAATAATGTGATGGGTGCAGCAAATTCAGTTTAAAAATAATATTAGAAGTGCACCTACATTTTGTATTATTTAAATGCATTGCAACAGAAGGTAACTGTTATAAATACAAGTCAAACTAGAAAATATATTCATAAATTAATCTTTAATAGAAATCTTCCACAAAATTACACAAGTGTACACAAAAGCATGATTTGAGGATCACTGACAAACATCCATGACTTTTCAATTCCTTTAACACACATGTGTCCAATTGTACAGATTATCCACACAATAATTCCCAGTAACAGTACCAGTCCGTCACTTCCTTTCAGAGCTGGTTCCAGTGTTAGTCTAGAAAACGCCAAACTACTTTCCTCGCCAATGAGGCCCTATTATTTTAAGATATTCATATTCAAGATCTAAGATTAGAGAAGGAGACTTCCCCATGTATGAGGAAGTTTTAGCAGGTGCTTTAGTTAGGCAGATTTCTATTGCCTATTGAAATATGTTCGCTGCGACCAAGCAGCATGTTTAAGTCACTCTGCCGGTCCAAAACATCCAAAAGCCACAATACAAAACCATTGATAGACACCCGTGTCCTAATTCGCTCAGAGCTTGCAAAACTTAAATTTAGCATAAAATGTATTTTTTTAAATCATTGTGTAATTGTTACTGATCATTTGTATTAATTAAATGTTTTGTACGTGTATGTACTGTGTACATCCTAACTCACAAATGCATACTAAACTAACCTGGCTGCAGCATATCATGAATTATGTGCTTGTTCATACCGTAATGTTACTTTCACACATTTGTGATTGTTATGAAATAAGGGAAATCACATAACAGAAAGTACAGCAATTTTGAATATATATAATGAATAGATTTTGTTGTATCAATAAGACAAGCAGCATGTTCTCTTCACTCTTTGACTGTTGCACTTTAAAGCTACAATCTGGGACTTTTCTATGAGTACACTATCATTTTAACCAGTCAGTACTGCTGAGTATGTGTAATACAATACATCTAGCACATCTGCAGTGGTTATAAGTGTCCCTGCACTGAGACATTTAGACCTGGTACCGGGTAGGACACCTACTGGTTGACTATGTTAATCCAATTTGAAGCAGACGGCACATCGGATTAGACACTAGATGTGCTGCCATCTTTATTGTAGTTTGGGCATCATTGCAATTACCTCTCTCCATCGTGGAGAGGGGAACGACGGACAGAAATCTTAAGGATTGTAGCTTTAGTTGTGAAGGATACTCCGTGGGTCCGTTCCCAACTAAACATAAATGCATGTGATTGTAGAACAACAAACCAATTTGAAAAATTGCACTCAATTGATTTCTTGGTCACAGGTAAAGAAAAAAATATGTGTTGTTTTTGGTCCTGTTTCTGATATTCTGAGATGGAACAGTTCTTGTCTCGCAGGCAGGGTTCGATTTGCTCAGAGGAATGGGGAAAATCCACTCATCTACTTTTGATATCGGTCCTCTCTGGTGATTCATTGTTATGGCCGGTGGGGATATATCATCGCTGCTTCTGGTCAGACTGAATTAAAATAATGTATTTTTGGGAAATGTCTAAATGTTTTGTATGCTTATTACGTTTGATAATATAACAATTTAAGACCGTTATTAAAATGTATGTTAACAACATTAACCATGGCGTCTCTATTTTGGCCACATTTTCAAAATGTTTGAAAAAAGTTTCTATTTTCTTTTTCAAAGTTTCTCAATTAATTTTATTATTTATTTCTTCAAAAATAGCATGTCTACAAGCTCAAGATTGTGAGCTTGTAGATCAGCTATTTTCGCTATTTTTCTTATGACTGTATACTAAGTTATTAAAAAAACATTTGATTTATTTACAAATCGAACCCTGCTCGTAGTGATCTTCACTTCAACACTACCCTCGATGCTTAACATATTGCTTTGACACAACACTTACAAAGTTATACTACACAATCGAGTTAATAAATAAAACTCTGCTACTGTGCGTTGTCATCAGCATGTCTACACGTTAAAGGTAGGGTAAGAGATATTTTTGGGTTAAAACAAAAAGTATTTTGTTAAAATGTTAAAGCACTATATTCTGATAGTAATCATTGCTATAGAGTGTTTGTTCAGTAACAGGAGTCTCCATGTCTCTCCAGCTCTTTAATAAACAGAAAATACCTTTTCCGGTAGGTGTCAAAATCTCAGCCAATCAGGAGAAAGTACCCATTTTTAAGCTTCATTTTTATAGTGTTCCAGTTCCAATTTTGCATGCTCATTTCTTAGTGTCATCACTTCCAATTTCACTTCTCTATTCTATATCCTGATTGAGTTCTCTATCCTGATTGGATAAAATTGGAAATGAAACTCTATAGCAATGAGTACTATCAGAATATAGAGCAATTTAACACTTATTTTAACCAAAGAAAATCACTTACCCTACCTTTAAGTAACGTTAAAAGAAAAGTAACAAAGGTTAAAATTCAACACAGCGAGAAAACATTTCTCAATTGTTTCATCGCTGTACAATCTTTGAGTCTATGATTAAATCATGACATCACATTTCAAAGTATTCATGTCTTTGTACCCTCCTTGTCTCAATTGAGTAAATTCACATTGCCAGCCAGAGCGCAATAATCTCAGAAGTCTGTGACAACTGTACACCTTTTTAGTTTTTGCATGGTTGAAGTGTTTTTGGAGCTGAACCATGGAAACCGTGGTGGTTTCTCCCACTCTGAATGTCTCTAAAGAAATTATTATAATTTTTTTTTTTAAAGCAAAATCTGGTTTTCAGATGAGCACTCATGGAAAACTGGTTTCATGCAGGGCACACTAAAGCCGCTTTTCCATCACAGCTTAAGCACGACACTGTCCAGTACAGTCCAGAACCGCACCGCACCGCTTCAAAATGTCTTGCGTTTCCATTGCACAAAAGTCCCCACTCGCAAAATCTCCACCCTCCCCTCCCCTCCCGAAGGAAATCAACGCCCCTTTCTTTAACACACCAACTTAGCCTCAGGCTACAGGGTTAGCCTAAATGCTAGCGTGCTTCCTCAGAGCTAGTTTGGCTCTTAAGTTATTATTTGGCCATGTTCACCCTGACTTTAATCTTCGCTATTGTTGGGAAGACCTGTGTGGTGTCTAAACACGTTGCCATCACTTATATAAAAAACATTATTAGCGTGTATCGTCGCACATTCATTGTTGCCAGGTTTAGCAGAAAAAAATAAGCAATCAGGTCTATGAAAACAATCCCAAAAGAAGCGACTATCTACGGCTATTTGAAAATAGCAGATCTACAAACTCACAACGCGTAGCGATGCGACGCATTGTGAGTGTGTGCATCTGCTATTTAAAAAAAATATATACATATATAAAGTTGACAAATACATATTAATTTGGGGGTCCTTGACATGAAAATGTTTAAGAACCACTGGTTTCAACAACATATGGAAACAAGCCCCAAATAATCAAGTACATTTTAGAAACAAGCAGTGGTGGAAAAAGTACTCAAATGTTTTACTTAAGTAAAAGTATCAATACTGCAATGTAGAAGCACTCTACAAGTGAAAGTCTGGAATTACTTGAGTAAAAGTACACAAACTATTGGTATCAAAATGTACTTAAGGTACCAAAAGTAAGTACTAAAATGTTTGAAAATAGCAGATCTACAATGATGCGATGCGTTGTGAGCTTGTAGATCGGCTATTTTCAAATAGCCTAGGTATAAAATAGGGCTTAAGTGGTTAATGTATGTTTTATAATGTAATCATTTATATCTGAAAAGTAACTAGTAACTAGTAACTAATACGTTTTCAGATAATTGTAGTGGAGTAAAAGTACTACCAATATTTACAAGCAACTTTACAGAAAAATAAGCCCAATGTCGCTTATAATAAGTGGACATGGCAACACTGCTACCGTAGTGTTTACATTTTACAGAGACCTGAGTGGACAGACACAGCTGTGAGCCGACCAATCAGTAGCAGGCTGAGCTTTAGCCCCGCTTAGCCCAGCTCAGACCTACCCAAGACTGGGTACTTTTTAGGCACCAGTTTAGTACCACTTACACACCACTCTACCCACTTCATTGTAGTGGAAACCGTTGCTGTGGTGGGCGGTGTGGGGTGGGGCTAGGTAAGTCCATGTATATGGAAAGCCGCCTTAACAGAGGGTGTTTGCAAGGAAGGTGTGATGTCACAATCAACGCCTCATCAATCACTAGCATAAAAACATGCATATTACTCAGCCTCTGATTGGACAACAGACCAATGTGGGCCAGCCACATACCAGTATAATAATATTATGCCAAGCAACTTTGGGTACTTATAAAAGCGCTATATAAATCTGAGCTGTTATTACTATGCTCGTCTTTGATGAGGCTTTGATTGATCACACCACACAAACACCCTCTGTCAGTGTGCCCAGAGTAAAACCAACTTTTCAGTGAGTGCTCATCAGAAAACCAGGTTTTGGTTGTAAAAAAAACATTAATGCTTTAGAGATATGCAGAGTGCCAGAAACCACCAAGGTTTTCATGGTTAAGCTTCAAAAACCCATTAACCAAATTGGGTCTTTAAGTCAAAATTCCACACTACCGTCAAAGCTCCTCCTCATCACTTTGTGAAGTTGCATTTGGCAGGCATGAATGCAGACAGACACGGAGGCTGCTACAGCTACAACAGTACCTCATCATTACAGCATCTCTATGTCTATATAGTCAGGCTAAGATCTTGAAAACTACTGACAGCATAAGGACTACAGTGACTAGAGTAGCAATAATAATCTTAAAAAGATGTGCACGTGGACTATACACTGTGTGTAGTCTATACACTGAGTGTACAACATATATCAGCTCTTTTACCCTACCCCAGAGGCCAAGGCCTGATTTGAGACATGATATCCAACGTTCCGCTCATAAAATGCTTTCTGTGGACACGGCCCCTTATGAAGGATATTTATTTTTTGGTGCGCGTTAGCCATCTTCATCTACTGCAGGGGTTTAACCTTTTTCACATCAAGGACCATTATTTATTCTGCATTTGAGCCACGGACCACAAATTGATCGAGATTTAGCCTGTCAGACCCAAAACTTAGAATATTCCGTTATTGTTGGATAAGATTTAGTCCACAATTCAATCCATGCTGTACTGATGTTGGTTCCATAGGAGAGAGAACAGGCAAACGTTGATCAAAATGACAATTGTGTAGACTTCTTGTAAATTAAGATGTTTAACAATAATGTAACTCTTGAGAGCGTAAAATGAAACCAAATGGACCCATCATTTTACACTCTCAAGAGTTAAAGATCTATAAGGGTCCATTCGTTACCAACTCCATCATTCGTTTACCAACTCCATCATTCGTTTACCAACTCCATCATTCGTTTACCAACTCTATCACAATAGCTGGGGACCACCTGGAACCCCCTCAAGGACCACTGGTGGTCCCCGGACCACTGGTTGAAAACCACTGATCTACTGGACATTTCCCCTTCAAGACTGATTGTGGACGTAATAATCAATGTAACGGATCACACCCTTCCCCAGGACTCACCTTGTCAGCCTTGTTCATGGAAAAAAAAAGCAGGTGTACCTAATATTCTGTAAACTCAAGTGTACCGTGGACAAAGTGGGATGGGACTGACAGGACATTTGGGTCTGCCGTCAGATGGGCTTGTATAGTAAGGTGGTGACATACTTCTTCTTGTAGCGGTGCGTTGCACTGAGAACCATCACACCATCCTGGAGAAGAATAAAGACAATGGAGGTCAAATCAACAAAATTATACTAATTCCCAGAATCCCAACCCCCAAGCCAAGAAATAATGTAGTGAGTAAGACCCCTGACTCTGGATAAAATACTCTCCTGGGCAACATGTCAAATCCCCTGTCTTTTGTCCTCTCGCCCCGTCTGATCATCCATATTCATCGGACGATAAAAAGGAGACCGACTAGTGATCCTCCCAGTCTGTCGTAATCTTTAATTTCTCTTCACCAGGCATTTGACACATCATGGAAAACATTCAGTATTCATCCTTCAGCCATCCTAGTAACGGCTTCTTAGCATTGCTAACATTCCTAAGATAGAAAGCAGCTCCTGCAAGCAGAATCATTAGTTTGCAAGACGCAGTGGTTTCAACAAGGAACATTGGCAATCCTAACTAACAGCCTGTTTTGGGCCAACTGAAGTAACAGAGTTTCCCCCACACTGTGACAAGTGCCTTGCGATTACAGCAGAACTATTGGAAATCCACATATGGAAACCTGCCAACTCTCCTTCACCGTTAGAATGAGTTTTTCCAACTTATGAAGACTAATACAGTTTAAATGATGAGTAGAGTAACCTAATGCAATACATTTGGGAGCATTAGAAGCACTGAGAATGTTCTCCTTTTTATCAAAGTGTTAGCTGCAGTACAACTCCCCTACCAGCCTTTTGGAGTGTTACTGTATGTCTATTCTTTTTTGCAGGACTGAAATCAAAGTATCAAACAAGTATAAAGAAGAAAAAAACGAATGTTAAAAAGTACAACCCATATAAATATAAAAAGGTAGTGGTACTGGGAAACCACTCAGTTAATATATACACTACAGTATGACTTTGGAACATTCCATAGCTCAGAGTCAGAGGTTACATCTGGCCTACTGACCTGTACTTCTTGATGCTGACAATAACGGCTGTTTTGATTATTTTGCACAGCATTTGAAAAAGCTGGCTACATTTTTCGCTATAGTACATCACTTGGAAACTTAGGTGGGACTATCAGACACTGCACTAAATCCTACCTTGATAATAATTTAGGCAATTAGCAGGTACACTCTTATTCAGAGTGACTGGAGTTAAGTGTAAGACCAGCAATAGTGACAAAATGGCTATGTGAATATTGTGCAAATAAATCACACCCAAATCAAAGTGTTACTAACTAACTAGGATACCAGATAGACACAAAATACATGCATGCATCTAAAGAAATAGGCAACAAGTAGTGATACAAGGAATGAGGAGTGCTAGGGGGTGAGGTAGAATCTGAAGATGTGACTTTTTAGACTCCATATTCTCCTACTACTAAGTGCTACTTAGTGACATCATTTGTGACCATGATATTAATTTTCACTCTTGCCCAGATGATACAACAATGTACTGTATGGGCCTATTAAATCAGGAGAATACTAAGGCGGAGTTTATTAGGCATATAAACTAGGAGTATGGGGAACAGTCACACTCAATTCTTTAATAGCGTTAAGTATTACTTCATGCCTGACAAATTGCAATCTGTAAAATCTTATGAGTGAAAAAAGCTATAGAAATGGACCGCTTGCAACACTGTGTTGGGAGGCTGTTCACTGCAACAGCATTCATAAATTCCAGCTGGAGACAAAGAATGATACAGCAGGGTCAAGGACAAAAATGGCATCCTTATTTTGGCCATTTCATTATAGTCATAAATCCTCAAAAAATATTATTAGGCCTTCATTTAAACTCCGTTGTACGCCGGTGTCATACAATGAAGTACAAATCAAGCTACTCCCAACATCGTACAAGTGGTCTGTTTTCACAGAAAAGGCGTAGCATTTTGTTCATCATGATTTTCTCAAAGGTCAGGCATTACTTTAGACTATTAAAAATGGCGTGACCATTCCCCATTGAGTTAAAAGAATGCCTCTCTATTATTAAGGGCTGGCTGTCCCTGGCCTGTTTCCCGTGTAAACAAGTCGGACACAGTTCTATTTGTCCCCCATCCAAACGCAATGTTGTTTTATCTTTCATAGTCCTTGAGAAAGTTATACAAGCTTTTATTCCTTAACCTTTATACAGTTGTACGGAGCAACAAGACTTTATCAGAATAATGAGACAGGATCACATCATCCCCCATTTAGCTGCTCTATTCTGTTTTTTTGTAGATCTTAGAATATGTTTTTATATTTTACTTGTAATTGAACGTCTTTGTGACCTTACCTTTATGGAGAGAGCATAGAGGTGGTTGAGCATTACATGGTTGGGCTCCGGAAGTAACGCAGGATCACACTGGATCAGGAAATAAGAATATTTTATTTATTGTTTTCTTTTAAGGAATTACTCACCGTGATGCCTTGAATTTAAGGAGTTTATTTTTTGTCACATGCCGTCATTGTGAATGAAGAATCCAAAAGAAGAAAATATTTGATGAACCATGAAATGGAAAAAAATTAAGTAACCCACTGTCCCAATCTTTTTACACGTAAACTTGTAATATGACATTAAACTAACTCAAGTTGAATTGGGTTAATAGGAGGCAAATAAACAGCAAATACAAATTATAAACTCTCACAGAAGACAGAACCCCTTCTGTATTCACAGGTGTGAGACCATCAGACACTCCTGTGTCATGTGACATCATGACCTATAGACACACTACAATGTCAACTCAACACTAAATTTATATTTGCATTATTTATAGAAAATGCACAACTAAGAAATGTGCACAAAAGTACACAAATAGCCGATCTGTAGATCTGCTATTTTTGGCTAATGTTCCCCCTAGAATATGGACGCTGGGGTTCAAGTGGTTAAAAATGTGTGTGTGGTGGGGTTGGTGGTCGGAGGAGATCCGGTACTTACAGAAATCAGTGTGTCTTTGTTGAGGATCACCTGTAGCAGGTGAGGTGGTAGGATAGGCGGAGACTTGAACTTTTCCTCCTGCTTAGGGATATAGGCGTCCTGATGGTATGGCCCAGGAGGTGAACTAGAGAGGTCTGCCTCCGGTAGGGTGGGATGGGGTAGTGCATATGTTAATATGTAACAAGTGAAAAGAGACGAGAATATGTGGATTAGTGAGTAGTAACAAAAAATTAACATTTGAGTTAATGTTTGATTTTGCCGTGGTTTGTTACGGTCGCACTTCTCAAGGCTAGATTTCAAACATATTAAAGTGCTTTATTCATTCATTTTATTAATTTCCATTTTATGGGTCAATACTTTAACACATTAACTGCCAGAATTATTTTCATATTTTTTTAGCCAGTGCCAGAGTTTTTCATTGGAAAAAAAAAAAGTACTCAGTAGCCGAAATACAGCATTTTTAAGTTTTAAGTTAACAAGGAAGTGGATAGGAGTCTAGATCTTCAACTAATCATATCTCCTTGGTCTTTGGGTGAAATTGGAAAAAAAAAACATTAAAAAAACATTATTTTTTTTTCACTTCACGTAGATCTACGCGATTGGCACGTGGCGGCTTTAAAGCGGTTCGCGTAGATCTACGTGATTGGCAGTCAATGTGTTAAGACCTCGGTTTGCACAAAGTATGCAAATTACGTACGTAAATTATTTGAATTGCCAATTGGCTTATAATTAACAACTTGTGAGCTTCACAGCTTGTGATCAGCTATTTAAAAAAAAATCATGAAAGAATGTGACAGATTTGTAACATTCTTTAATAAACATTTTAAGAACAAATCTTGTATGGGGGTCCCTGGCCCAAAATTATTTCAGATGGGGATTTGTGGCCAAATACATACATTTGGTGGTCCTTGACATGAAAAGGTTTGAGAACCACTGCTGTAATACACACACAAACACTCACCTGACATATCAGAGCATTTCTGGGAGTCCACCATTAGAGCATCAAACACCTCAAAGTCAGTTTTCTTCACCTGGATGATGTTGTTAACGGTGCCGAGCTGGTTGGTTATTATTGGCTGTGTGGAATCATAAAATAGATTCATATCACAGAGAAGAATCAAAACTACAAACCGACTAGGCACTACAGCCAGCAATTTACCACAATTACTTTTGTAATATGATGCATTACTGTTGAAATATTGACCCCAAAAAATCCCTGTGATGAACTTGGAATGGTGCAGCTACAAGACTAGTATGCATTTCATTGCAGTATTGCTTATCATCACTACTTTTAATGGGTCCACTAGCCTGCTGCTGTCCTTTCAAAAGATTTAGTATATGTGGGGCGCTACATTTAACTGGGTTAGGGTTAGGGTCCTCTGTGCCAGGGCGAGTTGTTCAGTGGGTTCATATAAAAAAAAAGAAACAAAAATACTTGCTATGCTATAATTAAGAATGCTTTCTGACCTCAGCTGGGTCATGCGTCCACTGGCCATCAACATAGAACTTGTATTGATGCTCTCCTTCAGGCAGATCCACAATAGCCACAAAGTTGTTCTGACTTTGACAGAAAAGAAGAGTATCCATTAAGGCCTTGGCTACTGCCATGCATGTGTAACAGAGAGAGTAGTCCTGTCTGAAGACCAGAAGCCTAATATCTCCCTTGACCAGGGAGGATTCCCCTTTGGCCGAGTGCTAGATGTTTGGTTTCCAATGCAGGAGACCACGGTGTGGATCCAGGTGGTAACACAAGTGTAACACAAATCTTTGCAACAGCTTGCAGGGATCTTGTGTCTTGAATAATAGTAGCTGAATGGAATCAGTCTCTCTCTCGGTCTGCCATTACTCTTTGATTTATAACGAAATGCTCTTGTCCCCATTTTTACACCACCACTACCACGTTACTAGCTTACAAGGGATCTAAGGGTTCATAGGATTGCTTGTCATAATGGAGTACTGGGAAATGTAGAGAGGGAGAAGTGTAGACTGTCGAGTGTCATGTGCTGTAAATGTCTGCAAATATGAATCCTTTCAGTCGTCCTATAATGATATAGCTGGAAAATCAGGTGTCAGACCCACTCTCTTTACTCTAGGCAAATTAAACGGGTACTGTGACATTTTGTGCAGCCTGCACAATGACAAAATGTGTTAATTTAACACTATTAACGCTATGTTATCTATGTCTACAAATGATGTATCCCTTAAAGCAGTGATGCTCAGCTCATGTCCCCATAACCAGGGCTCAGAGTACTGGTGGTCTTCGATATAACTAAACTGAATGTTGCCTCGTAGAGCAGAAATCTTTTGTCGTCTTGGTCCCTAAGACCAGAGCTGAGCTCCGCTGGCTTAAAACACATACTGTGCCAGCCTAGTCTCGCGTAGCCAGATGACCAGAGATCTACTGAAACGTCTGGTGACATCTAAATTCACCGTAGGGACTAGAACTGTGTGGAAATTATTCAGGGATAAAAAATGTAATAATAACTAGGCAGCAGAAGCAATGCAGAGACTTTAAAACGGTCCTTCATATTAGGACGCAGACAGGATTTGTTTCCAAAGCAGCAGGGGTTAGGTTTGTTAGTGGCCTGCTTTACGCTGAATTTAGATTTCCCCAGATGTATTGATAGTAGGGCTGTCACGATCATGACATTTTAACTTGACTATTAATTGTCGCACAATTACAAATAACTGTGATTAACAATGTAACACCGCATTTTTTGCGCATAACATTTTATCATATAAATACATATTACATTTATGTTTGCCTTTATTAGGCTTTGTAAAGAAAAAAATCACAGGACAGATATGTCAAATAACTTAATACATTATAAATAAATGATATACAAAATAAATCATTAACAATGACCAGTACCAATAATCAAAATAATTTACACACTATGACCGGAATAGGCCACATTTAATCATTTCATACTTTCAAAATGTGATTAAAATAGTGTAAATAGCCAATAAATAAGCTCTGTGAGCTTGTATATCTGCTATTTCCACAATCTTTTAAAAATGTATTTTTCAACAGATTAATGTATACACATGAATGGAAACGATTATGCCGATTATGCAAAAATAATTGCGATTATCTCAAATAATATTGTGATCAGGCAATTATATAATGAATATGACAGGCCTAATTGGTAGGGGGAGTTCTCCTATCGTCTGGCTAGGCGAGACTAACACCAGCCAAGGTGATCACACAGCTCACCCACCTTCTGATGAGCGGGATCTTAGTGGACCAGTTGTTGAAGGATCCTGACAGGAACACCTCCTTGCCATCTCCCATCCAGCGAAAAACGGTCTGTCGGTCCAAGGTTAGGTCCTTTCCGCGTGCTTCCATATCCTGCTGCCATGCGAGCAACTCTTCTCTCTCTAAAGGAGCCTATGACCATAAAACAAGTTATAGCAATCTATAGCTTATTATAAACGTTCAACTTCAAATTGAAATTGAAGGTGAAGTTATTTAAGGGCAAGACCACTTTGGTAGTAGAGGTTTGGGTTGTGTATTTACCTTGCCATGATGTAAATCCAAAGGTGGACAAGAAATAAAAAATAATTGCTTCATTAATTAGAAATTGATAATTCAAAATATGCTCCTCATTGACTTACATTGTACAGTAAAACAGCTCTCAAAGTCACTCTTTTAGCACGTAAACTAACACAAACAAAGTTGATTCAGACAATATAGAACATCAGCAAACCCAGTACTGTTTTTTTTTTTTTATAAAAATGTCAACTTCCTGCTGACTTTACTATTTGAAGATCCGGATCTGCGGATTCAGTCCGGGTTAATAAAAATTACAAAACAAACAGTACTGGGTTTGGTGATGCTCTATATTGTCTGAATCAGCTTTGTTTGCATTGAGAGCTGTTTTACCGTACAATGTAAGTCAATGAGGAGCACATTTTGAATGATCAATTTCTAATCAATGGAGCAATTATTTTAGATTTCTTGCCCACCTTTGGAGTTACATCATGGCAAGGTAAATACACAACCCAAACCTCTACCAAAGTGGTCTTGCCCTTTAACCACTTAAACCATAGTTAACCACTTAAACCATAGTTGACACCATAGTTGACCGGGGTCTTACTAGGCAGCCTACTTTTTTTCTCTTCTCTGAAAATAGCTGATCTACAGTACAAGCTCACATCGCGTCACGTCGATCTGCTATTTTCAGCGAATGTTCGCTCCAGAATAGGGACGCTAGAGTACAAGTGGTTGAATAATTTACTCAGTTAGTGGTCCATTGTCTGGGTGATGTACAAGAAAGAGGGCTTCAAGTGTGTGTGTGTGTGTGTGTGTGTGTGTGTGTGTGTGTGTGTGTGTGTGTGTGTGTGTGTGTGTGTGTGTGTGTGTGTGTGTGTGTGTGTGTGTGTGTGTGTGTGTGTGTGCGCGCACGTGTGCATGCGCGTGTGCATAATCTGCATATGTTGTGTGTTACTATCCTCTATGCCACTACTTACTTTCAAGTCTTCACCATGAAAGATATCTGCATCTTCAGGACTGTCCATTAAAATCTTCGGCCTCTCTCCCTCCTTGGCTCCTCGGCTGTCTCTGCGGTGTGCCTTCTCCCCTTGGCCCATGGCAGCTCTCTCACTGCTTGTGTTCCCCATAGCCTCCTTTTGTTGTTCACCAGGACACAGATTTAAATCCTAGATCAGAGACTGAAATAAAAGCGCATCTGATGAGATAATTACACAGTGTCAGTCAAATCAATCATTGATATGCCATCTACTGCAATAACTTGGGAAGTGACAGTGCTTGCAGTGTAATTATATTGCCTCACACAACCGTTTGACATAAGATATCACCTGCTGTGTTTTAAGCTACAAGCAGATACACAAAGCTTTACATGGTGGAGAGAGACAATTTATGTTACTGCCACCGGCCATCACTTACTTAAGTGGCTTAGTTTAAGTTATACATTAACTGTTAAAGTGTTACCAATAGTGGAGGGCAGACTGAGTTTTGAGTGTTGCCTGTGTGTTTGTTGATCTTCAAACTAATAATTAGCTAACAGTCATTCTCATCCCAACTCCTCAAATATGGATGCTTGGTCAAGTGCTTTCTGACCTATAGTGGTGCCCTACTTCTATAGAAATCCCAAGGTGTGATATTTAGATGTCCATGGTGAGAATCTGTTGTAGTCACTCAATCAAAGGGGAAGATAACATTGGTTTGATGGTTGCTTGATGGAGACAAACTTGGATAGCCATACTAGTAGGTTACACCATTGGTTCTCAAAGTGGGGAGAACCTTTATTAACAATTAGTTAAAGCGTCCCGTCAATCATTTTAACCCATGTATCCATATTTTAAACTTTGGCTATTAAAACATAGCAGATCTACAAGCTCATAGCCGCGCTACGAGCTTGTACAGTAGATCTGCCATTTTTTTTTAATCTTGAAAATGTGTGCAAATCTTTTTTTTTTAAGGCAAACATTTTAACACAAATCTTTGCTTCTGGGGGTCCCTGGCAAAATATATTTTCAGGTGGGGGTCCGCGGCCACATACTTATCAATTTGGGGGTCTTTGGCACGAAAAAGTCAACAGCAAAAAACAGCACAGCAATTTTGACACAGCTCACCTGTTTCTCAAGGTCAGATTAATTCCTGTTGTTGGCATGATGGCTTAACGTTTTCTGCCACTGTAATAATAATACCTCCTTGAAGTGTGCTCAAGAGCCATGATAGAACTGGTATTCATTTATATTGACTGTTTTTAAAGACTTTGATTTGAATATATAAAATAGCCATTTGGAACTTTCTATACCCATTAGCAAAATGGCATATTGTTCTAAAAGTATAAATCTAGCGGGTGCTCACAGCAGATACAAGCGTCTTAAAGGGATACTTCACTTTCACATAAAATAAACATTTAAAAAATATATTAAAAATAAATGAAAAAAGTAATGGAAAAATCACGGCCCCCTCACGCATTGGAGTGTCCTACTAATGTGTGAGGGGGCCTTTATTTTGCCATAACTTCTTTCATTTTTTTTTAATATTTTTTTTTAATGTTTATTTTATGTGAAAGTGTTAAAGGTGTATGGTGCATACTAGGATCAGCGGGAGTGACTGTAGATTTTAAAGAAGGAATCTGAGCACTCAAAAAAATGTGGAGGAGAGGAAGTAAAGTTAAAATAAATGTTATTCTATAAAAATGCCAACATATGTTTCGACCAGATAAAGGTCTTCACCAGGGACAAACGGTTCTCGCCCAAAAAGATTGGGGCATTAGATTAGAGACTATACAGACAATCGAGTACTTGAGTTCAAACAGCATTTGCAACATGGAAAATACCAGTACATAAATAAATAACAGGCGACAGGGGCTGCTGACCCATTTTTCACATATTTTCCACTGTGAAAAGCAGTGGTGGAAAGTAACTAAGTACATTTACTTAAGTACTGTACTTATACAATTTTGAGGTATTTGTACTTTACTTGAGTATTTCCAATACTTTTACTACTCCACTGCATCTCAGAGGCAAATATTGTACTTTTACTCACTACATTTACTTGAAAACTTTAGTTACTAGTTACTTTTCAGATATAAATTATGATATAATGAAACATACATTAACCACTTTAAACCTATTTTAGACCTAGGCTATTTTCAAACATTTGAGTGCTTTTACTTTTGGTACTTTAAGTACATTTTGATGCCAATACTTTTGTACTTTTACTCAAGTACATTTTGAATTCTGGACTTTTCCTTGTAAAAGAGTATTTTTATTTTGCAGTATTGGTACTTTTACTTAAGTAAAGAATTTGAGTACTTTTTCCACCACTGCTCCAGTTGAACATGCGTCAGTTCTGCCGAGCGAACGAATCGTGCGATATTATGAAGTGTCCATACCGTAATGTTTATAATAGTGACAGTCATGTTACCGTAATGTTTATAATATTGACAGTCATGTTACGGTAATGTTTATAAATATTGACAGTGATGAATGATGGAGGATGGATGCATCCTCAGTGGATCAAGAGATCAGTGATGATGCGTCGCAGCTGCGCGCTCTGACATGAGACGCACGGCGCGTACGGGTTAATAATAATAATAACGGTCTAAGTAGAAAATATTTGGTTTTATACTGAGTTCTGTGAGTGTTTGTTTTTTACCTGAGAGGAGGTTGTTTCTTTGCGTCTGTTAGCGTTGGCTTGTCATTTCCATTTCGTCCATTCCATCCAGAAAACAAAACATGCCTACTGGAACTAACCACCCCCCTTTGACTGTCACTGGCGCATGCGTACTGGGACTTAGCCCTGGCTGAAACATGACTCATGGATGAATGTCAACCTGGTGTTTGCACTTTTTTGGCCCGTAGCCCCGTACATCTACATAAACGTTTTGATTTCAAATATAAAGTGTTTACCCTATGGCCACAGATGTTATAATTATGTACGGGTCCTTAGAAGTACTAATTAGTTCAGTATTGTTCAATAAAAAGCATTTAAATCTAATTGGTGGCCATTTCTTTCGTAATTTCTCCATGTGCTTTCAACTGCGTAGCCCCATCGGTTGAGAGGTATATTACACTCTGATACATTATTATAACTATTAAAAAAATAGCCATCAATTGGATTAAAATGCTTTTTATTGAACAATACATAATATACAGGAACTTCTGAAGACCCGTACATAATTGTAATATCCGTGGACATAGGTTAAGTACTTTAAATTTGAATTTGAAACGTGTATGTAATATGTACGGGCTAAAAAGGGAGAAAGTGCAAACACCAAGTTGAAGTTCATCCATGACGGTCGTGACAGACATGATCCATGGCTAGTCTTATACTAATACACTTGTTTTAGTTAATGACAGTAACCAACCACGTGCATGCTATTATTATTAGTAGTAGTAGTATTATTATTATTATTATTTGATTGGATCGTTGGATCGTTAGATTTGAAAGAAACCATTGCTATCTGTTTGGTAAAATACAATTAAATAAATACATAAATAAATAAAAGATAGAAACCCATCCAATCTGTAAACCTTGATGTAGGATTATATTTTGAACACTAGATGGAACTGTGGGTCAAGAAGAGCATTATTAGACTAGCTTTGTGGAAATAACTGTCTTGTATGGAACCAGGTTTAGAGATAACAGGTAGTCCTTTTGTTGACATTTATGTCATCTGAGTTCATTAAAAGCAAACTCAAGACTAGATTATTTATGTATGTATGTATGTATGTATTTATTTGTTTGTTTGTTTGTTTGTTTGTTTGTTTGTTTGTTTGTTTGTTTGTTTTTCAGAAAGGACATCATTGCCATCTGGGTAATCTCACTAAATGAAATAGACAAGAGGGTTATTGTTTTTGTTTTTGTTTTCCACAGAGTTTATTATCTATTGTGTGGAGCAGGGTTTCAATGTTATAATTGATACACAATATTGCTACATTGATACACACAATTATTGATGAATATAACATTGATTGCACTCTCTATCCTGTTCCCTTCTGTCCTCTCTCCTGACACCAACCTAGTAGCTCATCCTTCAGTTCTTATCAAGAAAAGGCAGCTTTACGTCACAATACTTTTGGAATGTCGGAGCTTCACTAAGACCTAATCTGAGTGAGGGCTAGCTTGTAGCCAGGACAACTCCAAGTCCCACAATGCCTGCTCACCCTGCCTGCCTGGAGCACTAAATGAGAGGAGAGAACTAAAGTTGTAATTGGTTTGATTAACCACTTAAAGGTTTAATGACATTCACTTTTACACCACATTCAAAGTCTTTGTCCTGGTCCTTCAAAAGTGTACAAAAAGTTTTAAGTGAAAATTCCATTCCAGTGATCCATGGCAGGTGTTTTTCTCTCACATTTCTAAAGCCTTTTCAACTGCAATGAAAAAAGAAATCTTTGCCTGCGGGTGTCGCTGGTGAGGGATTTTGCCTGTCAATCATCGCCTCTGCTCCGCCCCCCCCAAAGGAAAGGATAGGGGAGGGGAGGGGCGAGGAGGAGAGTGGGCGGGATTAATCGACTGTGACCTCACTGTCGAAGGGCCAAGCTCAGATTACTTTTCAGCCTAATTATTCAGAAAACCCCAGACCACAGAAAATCCACTGAATGTTCTAAGTTCAGGTTTTTTGGGTGTAATTGAGGTCATAAAACCCCAAATAATACATTGAAAATAAAAAAAGTGAAAATGAATGTCATGATACCTTTAAACCCTCTGTATGGTTGCCCGGAGTCCCTCAGGGCTCTATACCAGGGTCTTTTCTGTTTTCTGTTATTGTGGGGAAAGCTTTTGCTGAAAATAGCGTTGCAACCGTTGTGTGCTTGTCGAACTGCTATTTTCTGCTAAAGCTTTCCCCACAATAAGGAAGCTGGGGTTTAAATGGTTAATGGTTTAATATATGGTTGGTTTATATTTTAATTATCATTACTGTTATTGAATTCACTATTATGTTAATTCTTACTTCAGTGGAGTGTTTAAGCACATCAACACGTTGGGAGCTGTGCGTGTGAGGCCTTAATTGGCTTTAACATAATGAAGATCCAATATGGATCGAAATGTCTACTTACTTTGAACTAATAAAGGAGGTCTGAATTTGGCTTTGTGTGCAGGTTCTGCTTGTTTCAAATTGTTAACATGGCACCATTGTAAACACTGTCCCTGCCCTGGATGTGTTCCTGAGTAACATCTGTGGATACAGATTCTGTGTCCAATGGTGGAAAAAACTTACTCAAGGTACTGCACTGTATTCAAATACAACTCTGAGTTACTTATACTACACTGGAGTATTTCCATTGTTGATACTTTATACTTCTACTCTACTATGTCTCAGAGGCAAATACTCTTCTTCTACTTTTCTACTTTTTACTATACAAATATTTGAAAATAGCCGACATACAAGCTCAACAATGTGTTGCATCGCAACGTGTTGTGAGCTTGTAGATCGACAATATTTTTGTATTAATTTATAATATTTACAATATAATATTTCAAAGATATTTTGTTACCAGTGCTTTTGTACTTTCACTCAAGTCAAATTTTGAATAGAGGACTTTTACTTAACAGAGTAAAATTGTATGTTGTGGTATTGCTACTTTTACTTAAGAAAAAAAAGCAATCTGAGAACTTCTGTTTTTGGTTGTTGTACGAGCACTCCCTGCCAAAGGCAAACATTGTCATCCTCCCCAAGGCAGACTCGTGACACAACCAGCCTAAAGACGTACACCAACCCCACACATGAACAAAAGAGACAGAGAAGACACAGGGAACTGGCAAAGACTTGAGGCTGTGACACATTATAATGAGGACCTAGATGAAAACTTCCCACCAAAGACACACACGGGAGGTGGGGTTCTTGTGAACAGATGGGAGATTATTTGTCCCCGAACTACCTAAAAATTGGACAATTATTTTCCCGCAAGTCCATCATTATCAGGATTTCACCTACAGTGGCAGACCTCAGTAATGGTCATCCCCACAGTATGACTGCAACATCACACTGAGCTTTGTATTATTTTTCCACATGGGGTGTGCACTGTGCAATTATAGTCAACAATGCTTTGTGGATGTTTTCACCTCTGGCCTTTTTGCCCTCCTATGAGGATTGTAGGTTACATTATTCTCCATGAAATGCTCTTTTGAGAAAATGTGCACGCCGTAAGTGTTTTTTTCCCCCCCTTTCTTCTTCTGTGTATACCACCTGTTTATTTTATCTATTGTGGAAGAGAGCATTGAAAAGGTGCATATTCACCAGACCATTTCCATATTTCATCAAATGAGTCCTGGAAATAAAAAGAGAGAGAACAAGTGATGTTAGACGATTGCCCTGGAGCCAGATGGCTGTGTTTGGCTTATGCCGTCGACTGTGTGGGCTCCAAGTAAAGGAGGTGGCCAGGTCGTCAGAGATGGGATGTGTCGTTTTATTTGTGTGGGTGGGTGTTGATTTTTGTAGGAGAGATGGAGCTTGCAGGTGTGGGTTGCTGGGATATTATTGTGTCCTCAAAAGCAGGAGGCAGAATAATGGGTACATAAAACTTCCATTAATTTAAATGTTCTTTATTTAAGATGTCGTTTTTCTATCGCCATGTAAAGCGTCCTTGGGTCTCTTGAAAGGCGCTATATAAATGTAAGCTATTATCATTATTATTATTATTATTATTATTATTATTATTATTATTATTATTATTATTATCATCATCTATCCATCTACCGGTATCTATCCGTCTGTCTGTGTCTGTGTGTCTGTGTGTCTGTCTATCTGTCTGTCTGTCTGTCTGTCTGTCTGTCTGTCTGTCTGTCTGTCTGTCTGTCTATTTAACCAGATTAAGCCCAAACATATACACAATACACATGCACAGGTGCTAACTCCCAGCTGGCTTCTCCTGATGAAGACTTGTTGATTGATGTGCTGACAATCCATCATCACTCCGTTACGGAGCCAGCCAGGCACCTGCCACTGCAGTCCACTTCCCTCACAGCCCTGCCATCGCCACTACTGGTTTACCAGCACTTTGGAGTTTTTTATCCATCGCACTGCAGCTCTCCTCCCTGCCGGGATACTGAGCTCCCATCGGCAAGCAGCTGGCCTTGACATATTTTCAGTGGGACAAACCAGATGACCTTTATTGAGCTTCATTCAATCACCCATGGGGACATTATGACACACAAGCAGGGTTGCCAGATCTGCTTATTGTAATTTCCCCGCAAGATTTTATTTGAAAATAGCCGATCTACAAGCTCACAACGCGTCGCGATGCGACGCGTTGTGAGCTTGTAGATCGGCTATTTTCAAATAGCTGATGTATATGTTAAAGTGCTCATGTGGCCCATAGTCGCTTCTTTTGGGCTGGTTTTCCTAGACCTGGTTGCTTGTTTCTCTCACAGAATCTGGCAACACTGCACACAAGCTCACACTGTACCCTGATGCAACCAAGTGTGCTTGTATCCACTCAGACATGCATGCACAGGCAACATGTGCACCAAGAAACACACACACACAGTGCGCCTGTGCACACACACACACAACGAGTTGATCAGATTAAGATTTGTGGTGTGTTTGCTGGTTTGTTTGCTTTTGTTTTAGTCGAAACTGTCTTTGTGACAAATCTGTTCCGTTTAAAGCACTTTATAAATAATCATGACTTGACTAGACATTATTCAATAATGACCCTGGTGTCCTTCGGTTGTTCTTTTGGTTTTTTGTTTTATTATAATGGATGCAACTGCACCCCTGTTTTAGTGGAGATGCAAACTCAGCTGATTAATTAAACACCCAACTTGGACCAAAGCAGATTTCATCTGTCTTACTCAAAAAGGCAATGATTTACAAGAGTAAAAGTAAAACAAAAATGCCTTACCTTATCAAGGCATTCAACTCCATGTTTATTGCGGTTGTAATCAAGGATGATTCCTCTTACACATCTGCGTGAGTCAACTGAGGGTCAGTGCCTGTCAGTTTGGAACTAATCTTGCAAACCACTGGACTGATTACCATCAAATGTCTGCCAGTAGGCCACAGGCATTCCCCCACTACCTCAGATTATTTAAAAATAATTCACACATGTGTTTTATAATTATTTGAAATATTTACATTTTATAATGGAAGTCATGGGGCTGTGTTCGGGCTGAACCCTTGCCTAAATTTGCCATAGATATGTCATAGAAGACTGACGTCATATAGAGTACTGATGTCTGAAGATGGCCAGATGAAGTCTGAGATCAACCTTGGAGCCACACCATTCCCATGTGGATCTCGAGATCCACATGAATCGATTTTTTCCCCTTAAGATTATACATTTTCTTTTTGTTTTAGGGCTCTCTGATACTTTGTTCTGTATTGTATTTAATTGAAACAAAATGACATGGAAAAAACTAGATGAACTAGACAAGTGCTGGTATACAGAAAGATAGTCCAACACAAAACAGATAAGTCATACAAAAAAAGACAAGTGTCCAACATAGAACAGAACTCAAAGGGATATGGACACATTCAAATTGGCAAATTAATTGTGAGTGCCACTATTTATCAAAGCAGGCTCCCTTTCTCAACAGGAGGCAACACACACAATAAGCTCTCCCTAGAGTAGCTATACAAAACGATACAACACAAGGTAACACAAGCTACTGCATGCCTATTGCCTACACAAAGACAGAATTAAGTGATCAAAACTTACAAAGCAAGTTGACCAGTAGTAGCTTCCATACTATTTCAGGCCTCACAGTAAAGGAAGAAAAAGGGCCACCCAAGGATTACCAAAAACAATAAAGCGGTAATGATTACATAATATATCAACAATACACCCACAGGCTTACTTAACCAGGCAAGCTCTAACAATGATTAATCTGCCTCATGTGGCAATATCAGCATGAAGCTAACAAAACAAAATAATTTAGAAAACTAATTTCTAGGGTTACAAAAAGTAAGTTGCCTATACTCCAAACTGAGATCCTGGATCCCCATTACATAACGTAAACGTAACATAAAGAGGGACACGATGCCAGGTTAGATGGAAAATATTATTTAACTAGAGTAGAGAACAAATGAGAACCTGAGTCTTGTGTCAGGGAGTTGAGAGCGCCTGCGTGGGCAGAAGAAGCATGTCACCTACATACCGAGTACATATTCACACAGGTGCCCTCAAACAGTCATCAGTGGAACTAGAACACAAGGGCATAGGACACAGACACAGACAGACAGACAGACACACTACGCACACGCTCACGCACGCACTCGCACACGCACTCGCACACGCACACGCAAACACACACACACACACACACACACACACACACACACACACACACACACACACACACACACACACACACACACACACACACACACACACACACACACACACACACACACACACACACACACACACACATTTTCATATTAATTAATAGAAACAAGAAAAAAACAGATTACATCAGTGTATCTTAAGAATCTTCTTCTGGGGCCAGGTGGTGTAGAGGTAAAACATTTGGCCCTGGCGTGGCTGGGTGATGCAACAAAAGCAAACGGCAGTGATGGGCAGCAGGAGATTCTGTCCCTGTGTGACCTTTGTGTGTCCTGAACCATCTGGCCATCTGGCATATTAGGACAAATCCCGGTGGGCCGCTGAATCGTGGGCCAGTGGACCATGATCGATAATGTTTTACCCTCTGTCCAGTCCTGTCTGTGTCTTTACCCCACCTTTGTGACAGTGTCCATAATTTGATGTGAACATGAGAGTGCTGTGCGCATGCTCCAATCACAACCAAGTAAACCGGGCTCACACTCCAGTAGTTTTGGGCCGATTCATCCCTGATTCAGTGCAACTTGTGCTTGCGTCATGGGCTCCGTTGCCTAGCTACTCAGTCGCTCGCTACTGTGTTGCGGCTGTAAAATGGTGAATAAATTGACTTGATTGACTATCAGAATTTAATACATCTACATGATAACATTTCAAAGGTCTAGAAGATCTTTAACAGCCATGGCAGTGTGGCTATGGTTTTCACCTCTGTGTGGTGTACACCACTATTGATCCCCCCATTGCGTTGATAAAATCTGTCCAGACATAGTGTCACAATCGTGCAAGATGCTGTCACAACACTGTACAGTAGCTGAGATGAGATCACTATGAAGGCAGAGTGAAAATGGGTGTTAAATTGTGATATTATCAAACATAAATATCAAACATGTCAGAGAGTCTACTTTTCCCTATAGGAAATGCCTGTACTTAATTCAGTAAACTTAATTAATAATCATAAACATGGATAAAACATATCCCCACCAACAATGTGATACCAAAAACAGGCATGGATCCCCAACCAATCGCCCCCACCAAATTAAACCCTGAGTCCAGGGCTGAATGTCTTTCCCAGCACACACCTCTGCTATAGAGCATCGCAGTTCCCGCCCACTTCCTGGTTTTTCGTGGTGCCGGAAGGAACAACTCAATGCATTTTTCCCATTGACATTTCCAAAAATATTTTTATCTATTAATTTAAGCCTCGAATCAAGCCATCATGACATGACATGAATCATGACCATAAAACGTTTGATTCTGTGATTATTATTTGTTTGAAAACGGCAAAACAAAGGGTATTTATTAAATATAGTATATCATATAATTAAATATAAAATAAAATAAATCACAGAAAAAAAACGTTTTATGGTCATGATTCATGTCATGTCATGATGGCTTGATTCGAGGCTTAAATTGATAGATATAAATATTTTTGGAAATGTCAATGGGAAAAATGCATTGAGTTGTTCCTTCCGGCACCACGAAAAACCAGGAAGTGGGCGGGAACTGCGATGCTCTATAGGCACAGCTACTGGTTGGGCTGCCTGTTCAGCAGGGAGGGGGAGTATAAGCGATAGTGTTAAACTACACATCACACTCTCACGTTGTAACTCCTCTCTGTCAGGTGAAATGAAGAGGCTGATGAAGAGGCAGCATGTGGTAGTCTACACCCTCCCAAGGCCAGGGTTGGCAGTGACAGGCAAGCACACATGGGCGAAATTGGCAATTACAAAGCTGTGAAGAAAAAGTAAAAGTAGTTTTCCAACCGATTAAGCAGCCTTTTGTGTGTGTGTGTGTGTGTGTGTGTGTGTGTGTGTGTGTGTGTGTGTGTGTGTGTGTGTGTGTGTGTGTGTGTGTGTGTGTGTGTGTGTGTGTGTGTGTGTCTGTGTGTCTGTGTGTGTGTGTGTGTGTGTGTGTGTGTGTGTGAGTGTGTGAGAGAGAGAGAGAGTGTGTGAGAGAGAGAGAGAGAGAGAGAGAGAGAGAGAGAGAGAGAGAGAGAGAGAGAGAGAGAGAGAGAGAGAGAGAGAGACTGTGTGCTAATTCATCACTTAAGTACCCAGGGTGACTGCTTGTGTAGATATACTTCAGCACTGAATCTTTTATATAACCTTGATCCAAATGAATCCAAACAATCTCCATCACCCCCCCCCCCCCTCTCTCTCTCTCTCACTGTCACAAGATAATTTTACCCACACCGACTTGGTGTAAACTTGTGACGTCTAAAGTTGAGTTTGAGCTTGAGCTGTACTGAACGTATGAATGTACGTATGACTGTATGTGTGAAGAAAGCATCTTTTGCTCTGTTTAGTCAAGAGCTGGTTATTAATGATTTCGATAAACATTAGTGAGAGAGGCAATCAGAAGAGTCCTTCCCATCTCATACATTGAAGAGCCCTACAGCCAAGTGCTATTTGGATGTTGCACTTGTTAGATAATTAGGCATTATCAAACAAAATTAATAATCATAAAAAAGCCATAAAGACAGGTGAAGAGCGCATACGTCCGAGGGATACCTGTACAGTAAGTGTGTTGCACATATTGAAAAGACACACAAACACAAGATTCTCGAGAAGTAAATGCCATGCATTTATTTAATCACTGTCACATTCCTCAGACTATCATGATTCAAGTCATACTTCATTCAAGTAACAGGACCCAGCATACTGTAGAACCTTCATTAAATGGCATAAACACTACATGAGACTGAGCTCCTTAAATCAAATGTTTCCAGTGATTTCACGAAAGGGGACATTTCCATGTGTGATCAATTTACGTATATGAAATGCTTCCAAAACAACTCCAAAGGAGTGTTTATGCAAAATTCATGGAGGCAAATTTGTGGACCACATTATCCTATTCTCTTCCAGTTTAATTATTTCTGGTGCTTACTTAGTTCTCACGGATAGTAGCCTAGTAGTAACCATCTCTCATTTCCATGGTGCAAATAATGGCACTAGAACAGAGGCAGATGATTCTGCTTTGTCAAAATGCAGTTCAAGGAGAGCACAATACAGAAAGAAAACATATTAAACGGCACTATATATACAAGTCAGTTATGGGGTTAGCTTTGATTTTAACATTTCGTCACAGTAAATGCTTCATAAGAGCAAAGCTAATCGTGACAAATGGGGTAAAACAGGATAGATCAGAGTAGAGGAATAAATACAGCCTTTTTAATGCATAATAATTTATTATTTATATTTGTATAGCAGGTCTTATATAATATGTACGCAGATAGCTTTCATTCCTGTTTGGTATATGTGCTGACGACGGCAGTTCCAGGGCTGACCTCCGCCCATACTGTAAGTCAATTGACTCATCAAACAGTACAAACATTGAATTTTTAGTATGATTAACAATTTCACTGGCAAATGATGCAATCCCATAATAGAACGAGCCAATGAATGCTCGATGAAAGAGCAACATCCTTTCACACGCAACAAAATCACATCCTTGCATCATCCATGGAAAGGTGCATTTGTGTAGCCGAAGAAACAGAGAGCATGATGTTTTGTGTGATAATCCTATAGGCTCTCGGATGGATATGTGCATGATACTCAAAGCCTTCAAAGACAGCATCAAACAGCAGCGAGTGGGAGGGGACGACCGTCTTCCTTGACCAATACCTGCCGTCATCCTGAATCTCACTCCTGTTATTTTCCCAGATGGAAATAATAGTCACAATGTTGTCAGTCGAGGTGTCAGTCGATGGGGCGTTTTCATCAGTGTGCGGTGTCAGAATGACGCAGACGAGGAGAGTCTATCGATGGCTTGATCTGCTGTCTTGAGGTCGCACACTGCTCCACCCAGTCCGCTTAGTTCCTTCACTCAACCATATCTTTCCTAATTCGCTCTCTTCCACAGAATACAAGTGTGGCTTCCCTCTTCCCTTTTCTTTCTTCCCTTTTCTTTCTTTCTTCCCTTTTCTTTCTTTCTGCCTCTCTCTCTCTCTCTCTCTCTCTCTCTCTCTCTCTCTCTCTCTCTCTCTCTCTCTCTCTCTCTCTCTCTCTCTCTCTCTCTCTCTCTCTCTCTCTCTCTCTCTCTCTCTCTCCTCTCTCTCTCTCTCTCTCTCTCTCTCTCTCTCTCTCTCTCTCTCTCTCTCTCTCTCTCTCTCTCTCTCTCTCTCTCTCTCTCTCTCTCTACTGGGGTCCAGGGGAGACATCCTTGGGGCCTATAGAGGTAGGCGGATGTGCAAGGCAAACTGTTGGGCCGGGCAGCCACAATGTAGATGGCACTCTCCTTCAGAAATTCAGGCCAGCTCAACCCGACCTGATTGGCACAAGAGAGGGTCAAATGTTTTGGGTTGCCATGACAATGTCCTAAAATAGTTTTGAAAATGAATCATAGCTAAAGTATGTGTTTTGGCTTTAAATATGGCTAGGCTTAGGCATATGGGTAAGGCGTAAGCTCCAGCTCTGATAATGGTAATAATAGTCCATTTCAATTTCTCACTTAAAGGTAGGGTAAGTGATATGTTTTTGTTAAAAGGTTAAAGTACTATATTCTGATAGTAATCATTGCTACAGAGCATTTGTTCCGTCACAGGGGTCTCCCCAGCTCATTAGTAAACAGTATGTACATTTTCAGGTAGGTGACAACATTTAAAGGGCAAGACCACTTTGGTAGAGGTTTGGGTTGTGTAGTTACCTTGCCTTGATGTAACTCCAAAGGTGGACAAGAAATCAAAAATAATTGCTCCATTGATTAGAAATTGATAATTCAAAATATGCTCCTCATTGACTTACATTGTACGGTAAAACAGCTCTCAAAGTCACTCTTTTTAACATTTTTTATTAAAAAAACAAACAGTACTGGGTTTGGTGATATGCTATATTGTCTGAATCAGCTTTGTTTGTGTTCGTTTACGTGCTAAAAGAGTGAGTTTGAGAGCTGTTTTACCGTACAATGTAAGTCAATGAGGAGCAAATTTAGAATTATCAATTTCTAATCAATGGAGCAATTATTTTTTATTTCTTGTCCACCTTTGGAGTTACATCATGGCAAGGTAAATACACAACCCAAACCTCTACCAAAGTGGTCTTGCCCTTTAAGCCAATCAGGAGAGAGCTTTGAAAATGCATTTTCTGTTTAATAAAGAGCTGGCTGAGACATGGGAGACTCCTTTTACTGAACAAACATTCTATAGCAATGAGACCTATCAGAATATAGAGCTATTTAACACTTATTTTAACCAAGGTAAATCACTTACCCTAGCTTTAACTTTTAGGTGAAAATTATTATCAGCATAATGTGGAGGCATACACAACCACATTTGAACAGATGCAGGTACAGTGCACACACAAGTGCACATACACATGCACACAAGCATGCACACACACACACACACACACACACACACACACACACACACACACACACACACACACACACACACACACACACACACACGCACACACACCCAAAAAAAAGTGTTTATCTGTATAGCACCTTCAGGGAGCTCAAGGAACAGAAATAGAAAAAAACACTTGCAAAAACACAGATGAAAGGCAGCAAGAAAAATAATCGGTGAAAATCAGGATAAAACAACACAAGCACAAACAATAAACAAGTTACAACAAAGCTATAACTCAACAACAGCCATAAGACTTACTGTAGGTTTACAAAGTGAAAGCCTCATCATGAAGGGTGTGATGTTTGAATCTTACACACAGTAATCCTAACGCTGACTCCAACCTGAATCTTTTACTAACTGTAACGTTAGCTCTAAAAATCCTTCTCAGCTACGAAAGCAAACCTTTCCCTCAAGGTGACCAGACCGGAATGTCCCCAGAATGTCCCCTATCCTGGATAAACACACACACACACGCACGCACGCACTCACGCACGCACACATTTGCACACACACGTACACAAGAACAAAATAACGAGAAGTAAACAAACCTGTCATCAGACTTGCTCCGTTCACTGCCAGAGCTGGCTGGGCTGCTGTCAGAGATAGGGCCCACATGACTTATGCTGCATGAGGAGATAGATAGACAGGCGAAGACACACTCAGTGTTATTTACTGCCAGCGTAAATGAAAGACGTCAGGGCGCCGCCACTGCTCTGAAATGTGATTCATGACAGCGCTGGGAGGTCAGGTATAGATATAGAGCGAAAAAAAGGAAAAAAATCGGTGTCTTAACCTATTAAGACCGGGAACGTATACTGTGTCATTTTCAGATTTCTTTGGCTATTCAAAAAATTGCAGATCTACAAACTCATAGCGCGGCACCGAGTGCCACGCTATGAGCTTGTAGATCTGCTATTTTTTTGAAAAATCTTGAAAATGTGTGCAAATCTTTGAATAGATATTTTTTAAAGCGAACATTTGTAAAATATTTTGTTCCAGGGACCTCCAGAAGCAAAGATTTGTCATTTGAGTTGCAAATGTTCGCTTATTTAATTTTTAATTTTTTATATTTGCACACAAAGCTATGAGCTTGTTTATCTGATATGGAATAGCCAAATAAATCTAAAATAACACATGATGCTTTCCCGGGCCTTAATGGGTTAATGGTTGTCTCTCAGACTGCATGCAGGCCATAAATATTTCATCACTCACTGCTAAAGTTAGGGCGTTGGGTAGAGACTCTGAGAATGACAAGTCTTTGAAAAGAAAAGATCCTTGTCATTCTTGTCACACACCGACCAGTGTTAAGTTGGCAGGGTGATAAATAACCTCTATGAAAGAGCTGTAAAAACCAAAGGGAACCAAAAAGGGAGAAGTTTTCCCTCACTCTATTTCCATCTTTAATGAGTAGATTAGGATGCATGCTCTGCCAGGCCAAGGGGGCCCTGAAACGCCCTTGCGCCTACTTGGCCCCCGGTTGTCCTCTTAACCCATTCAATTCGGAAAACACATCTCCTGTGTCATTTTAGATTTGTCTTAAAAAAAAATAGCAGATATACAAGCTCATAGCGTGGCACCGAGTGTCCCTGGAATTAAAGATTTTCAGATGGGAGTTGGCGGCCAAATACATATCATTTTGGGGGTCCTTGACATGGACTGGTTTCTGAAAAACGTTTTTCAGAAACCAGTTAGGATTTAAAAGATATTTGTAGATGCGTTCCCGGATGGAATGGGTAACCCATTAAAACCTGAGGCCGATTCTACAAAATATGTCCTCTAAATCCTAGTTTTCTGAAAAACGATATCAGTGGTTCTCTTTTTTCATGTTAAGGACCACCCAAAATGGTATTTGGCCGCCGGACCCCATCTCAAAATATTTTGTTCCAGGGACCCCCAGAAGCAAAGCTTTGAGTTAAAAATGTTTGCTTTAAAAATATGTATATTCAAAGGTTTGCACACATTTTCGAAATTTTAAACAAAAGTGACGCGCTATGAGCTTGCATATCTGCTATTTTTGAATAGCCAAAGTATAAAATATGGTTAAAGTGGTTAAAAATTACACAAATGCTTTCCCGGTTTTATTGGGTTAAGCTCAGGACGGCTTCTCCAAGGAGAACAAAAGCCTTTCTTTTGATCAATCTAATGAGAGGCCAGACTGTACCTCGTTCGAGGCTCGAAATAAAAAAAGAAATAATCATATGAAGGGCTCTCAGTGTACACGTTGCATTCTGCTGATTAAACTCAATCCATTTATGCATGCTGTCTTTGTCTTTTTTTCCAGCGACGGAAAACGGAAAGGGTCGCTGTAGTCTGACAAATGCTGCAGAAGGGCTGCACGAGCGCTTGTGGGGTGCTGAAGCGAGGAACGTCATAAACAGTCGACATGCGATGCTGAGTCACACTCACCCAAAGTTCATAGGAGAGCACAGTCCAATGAGTCTGGGGTGTGGAATGCCGCAAGGAAAGGTGAGCAATGTAATGGTAGGGTAAGCAAAACAGGTAACATGAAATAGAGTGCTGAAGTCTGACGTCAAAGACCATGCCCTCTGGGTCATGGCAGTGTTTTTTCCCATCACAGACTTATTTTCACGTCATATAAGAAAATTAACTAATGAGGCAGGCGATTTTACTCATAATGGTTACGAAGCATCAACTGATGGTTTATCCAAAGAGTAAGCAAATAAAGGGCCGCTTACAAATAGACCACAATTATCAGGCTTATAACGACGACACATATCTCCCATTACACATGCGGCCATCTCCCGGCGCCACCGCGCACAAAATCAGTGCCATGTCATGGTGCATTAGATCTTTCTTTCTTTCTGGAGAGTAGCGTTGTCAGTTCTCAGTTGTTTCATCAAACAAACTAAATAATAAAAACACACACTCAAATGAATGAATGAATGAATGAATGAAAGGAATCAGGAATGTTTTGATGGAGTGTGTCATGCTTCAGTGGGGACAGTAACACTACTTCAGGGTACCGCCACAGAATTAATTCAGTTTTCTCCAAACACAGACAGCATCAAATATAACTAAATATCATAAACGGAGACACAGAGCCATCTCCCTGACAGAATCGCCAGACTAATTTTTATGACATGGTATGATGTGATTTTAAAAACATCTAAGGGGTTGTGAATGGGGGAAAACACTTCCGTGACCCAGGGGACGTGAGTTTGACATCAGGACTAAGGTTCTCTATCGTAACACGTACATGCCCACACACACAAACAAGCAATTTCTAGCTAATTAAAGGGGGATGAAACCCTAGGCTAATTTTGTAGTTTGTTTTCCATTAGTATAGAATACAGCAGGGAAAACACAGCAGTCTGCATAAGACTGACCTTCTGGATGGGTTTCTGCTCAACAAGGTGGCAGAACGCAGCACTCTTTACAGCATCTCTAGAACGCCTCTTTCTCGTTTGACTGATACAGACGTGTACTTGAGGTCACGTGATCAAGCACTGCAGCTCGCGCTCCAGCTGACTCTAATCATGCACAGTTCATTAGAGTCTAATCAGCTGTGCCTGTTTCAGTCAAACCCATAGTACACCATGCTGTAGCAACACAGCTGCAGCAAATCAAATTAATAATAGGTGTGTTAGATTTACATGTGTCATAGCCAAATTCCAATACCTTAATTTCTGCCTCCTCCTCTCCGCCACACTCCGTCCTCCAAGGTGACCCGGATATCGTTCTTGTCACAAATTGACAAATTGTTTTTGCTTTTGGAGGAGCTGAGAGCGAGGAGAGATTGGCGCGATGATCAGCGAGGATAGATCAAGTGTATCCTTCAGCGACTTTCAAGTGATCCTTCGCGGAAGTGTTAAGTGACTATCTGTTTTGTTATGCAGCGGACCACCTCCCCGGGCTATGGGATTCAAATGCCACGCTTTATTACAGACTTCAAACGGATGATTTAGAGCAGACGAAACGTTTGATCTGCTCGAATTCTAACGTAAACATAATTCTGCGTGTGTGTGTGTGTGTGTTTATTTTTATGAATAAAACTCCCCTCTGTACTCATCTCCTCTGCTATTTTTCATGAAACTGAACTCATTAGAAACATGTCAGCATGTGATTTACACTTGCAAATTCAATCAATCAGGTGTCATTAATCTTCATTTACACACGTTTGTTGTGCATAGGTGTGGGAGAATGCATGTCAAACAGCTCAATTCCTAAGCATCTTAGAGAGGTATATAACATCCAATACAGCATGACACAGAGGAGGCGAGGATTTAGACATTTGAGTTGAGTATTGGGATTTGGCAATTTAGTCGAACTGGATTGATTCCTCTGTCCTCGCATCTAATCCTTGCTCGGGGGAGGGGCTAAGGCGCGACTACAGGATGCGAGGTATAAGTATTAGAATTTGGCTAATGTGCAAGCACTGACTGACAATACTGTTGTACTGTAGTTTTTAACCTGAACTGGAAAACAAACTACAAAATCAGATTAGGGTTTCCCCTTTAATACTTTGGTGGGGGGCAACATGAGAATGAGATATGAGTGTAATAGTGATTATGATGATTGTGTGAGGCATTATAAGGCATTTCTCTACATCCGCTGTAATGTACCCCCTTGTGGTTGTTCTGATGGTTCATTGAATTTTCGTTTTTAAATATAAACTTTAGGGGAAGGAAGGTGTGTTGATCTTTAAAATATTAAGCATTGCATTTCGCTGCACATACAGTATGAGCATGTGACAAATAAAACTTCATGAATCTTGAAACAGTTGCCACAACTGTACTGCATATGCACACTTAAATCACACTATCAATGAGACACAAAGTTTGAAATAGGATTTTATGAATGTTGTCATGTTTTTTTAAACATGCATAGAAATTGATTAACAAAACATTGTATGGATAAAATAATAGATAACTCCTATTGACTATTACCTCATTCAATCAATTTTTTTTAATCACCAGAGAAGGCCAGCTGTTCTAGCTTCAGATTGCATTATAATAGGATCTAAGCAGATGGAGCAGGCAGCATGATGACTTAGTATTGTTATTAGTACTGTAGTAACTCACTGATCATCACCGTCCATCCTGTGGGCCTCTTACAGACTGGGAAAGGCTACTGAGTGGCCTTGGACATTTTCCATAATAAAAGACATTTCCTGCTTGGCGCCCTATTATCTTCCCTTTCCACAACTTAGAATCACAGCAAGATGGCATACAAATTAGAAATCAATATCAATCATTGATTGCCAATGCATTGGGTATGACTAGCACACCCTTTTCTGTTTTGCAAGCAAACATGAGCAAGCACAAAAATATAATAATCCAATTAACTAAAACACACAACTGTTGAAGCAACTGGTCCATGTCGTGACCATTTTGTATACATATCAATTAGACTTTGGTTAAGTTTACTGAGCGGTAAACGATATTTGATGAAATAGTTTAGATTGCGTTTGTGTCATCCTTTCTTGGGGTGTGCATCCTCTGATATGAAAAAGATTTTTTCGATATGATGGATGGTGAAGTTACTGAGAGAAGAACAAGGCTTGTTGTATGCTGTATGTTGTTTTCAACTTCCCTTTACTTGCACCATCCCTCCCAGTCCCCACTACTCACCTCCCCTCCCCATACAACTTTGTCTGCCAATTGGCATTGGCTTTCAGCTTTGGCTTTGGCTTTCTCTGGCTTGCACCAAACGTATACACAGAATTTCTTGACCTGGATTGTCAGTGAGTGCTTATTTTAATGTTTTACCAGCATGCAAAGCAGGAAAAAAGCTCCTTGTGTGAAATAAAGGAAATGAGATTATATATGTGTCTTTTAAAATGATTTGTATTTATGTTTTCTTATCATATTTATAATACTAACTGTCTTAAGGTTGACTTCAATACTTACTTATAATGTCAATATTTGAACTTGTCTAAGCTATTGTACATCCCTCTGGCACCAAAGTTAAATAAAACAAAATCTAAAGATAATTCACCCTGGTCTGGTATGATTTTACAACTCTTTTGAAAATGACTTCCGAGCGTTGCACTCACCTCACATTGCAGGACTGGGTCTCTTTGCTGAGCTTGTGGAACCAGGACTGCTGGGCCAGACGACTCTCCGCTCCTGTGATTAGGCCATCTTTGTCCAGGCCCTGGAACACTGACCGTGCAGTGTCCCTCTCCTTGGCGGTCAGCAGATGCACCAATGAGTTCTGAAAGCAAGAGGGTCGACTCACTGAGCAAGTGTCTGAAACTGTGAAACCCACTTTCCCTCATTTCAGAATGCAAGTACTCTTTGTTTCCCGACTGCAACGTTTTACTTAGAAAACTGCTAAAGAAAACCATAGCTAGCATATGATGCTATGAATGATTGATAACAACACGCCTTTTGAAGAATATAACATAAACCTATCAACAATGACACTGACCGTGACGATATGGACTCAATGTTGAGCAAGAATTTCACTAATGGTGGACAACCAACTGCAGAGGTGTTTAATGTAAAAAGAAGATTAAAGAATTGGAGCTTTGATTGATTGATTGATGTAGTTTATTTAGTAAGACATGAGAATAGTACATGACAGTACATGGAAGTACACTGTAAAAGACTTAAAATGTCACATCTGACATTTGATCCATGTGACATTGACACATTTTGTGTTAGTATCACAACACAAAAATGTCTTGAGGAACTGTACGCAGCCACCATGTGTGCAAAATAATGTTTCCACAACAATTTTATGTGTGCGTTCTATTAGAGCGAATTTGGTTTAACTAGCTTCACTCAGTGGTGTAAGTTAACTAAGTATATACTGTCCTCCTTGAGGTGTAGCAACCACAATTAGACAGCAAGCCAAACTCCATTCACAGAGGACATGAGAGTCAGGATGTATGCTTCAACTCCAATGTTTATTGAAGACAGAAGTAGTTGTGAAAAACGGAGTGAAACTGCAAAGACAACATACAAAAAAGAACAGTACAGTTACAGTAGTGTTGCTTATAAAATTAGTAGAGATAAGTACACGTAAGTATACATGTAGGATACATTTATGGTTAAGGTAAGCATATGTAGGCAACTGTAGCAATGAGGTAAATATTCATTTCACAGGCATTATCCAAATCCCATACAACAATAATCTCTCAAGAGAAAAATAACACTGATTAAACAGCTACTTAACCCACATGGCTGTGTAAAATCTAAGCATAAGAATAATACATCCCAAATCACCTTCACACAACAACATTAACATGTCTAAGGAGTTAATTATCAATAGAGTCACACTTACAGACAATGCTTGCCTGGCACAACAACATAAAAGGCAGCAAGGCTTTAAATGCTCTGGTTTTGGCTGAATAAACTGGGATCTAACTCTCTGTAAAAATATTTGTGGACAAAAAACGATCTTTTTCTCTTCCTGCTTCCTGTCTAGAGGGGAAGTTGTGTCATGGACTGTACCATTACACTGGGACACTAGGGGGTGCCAAACACTACAACAGTATAGAGAGCTGTACCATTACACAGCAATAGTGTAGGGGTGACAATAACACACCAGGGGATTACAATTGACTGAAGGGCAGAACACTCCCCGCATGGCCTCTTTGAGGCCACTACCATGTTATTGAAAATGTCCCCCAACTTTTTGGCCTCCAATCACTCCCTGTAGTAATCTTTCTTTTTAGAGGTTGGGAATGCTGGCAATGTGAGGACAGAGGGTCTAAGTGAGATTTTGGTGCCCGGAGGTTGAGGCGGTTCACCGGCTGGAGAGGTAGTGGTTGGGTGGTGAAGAGACCGATGTCTGAGTCACTATCTTTCTGCTGTGACTGGGTGAGGAACAGCTCCTCGGATTGGAACACTCCTGTGGTCTTTGGGCGTGGATGCCCGCCTGCGGCACTGACTGTGTTCTTAGCAGCTGTTTTAATGGGTACAGAAATGGAAGTAGTCCCTTCTGTGTCTTTGTTGCGCCGATTGATAGCTTTAGTTCCCTTTAGTTTCTCTTCCTTTTTAGCGGGCAGCGGTGGGATATCGTTTGACAGGGAGCTGTGGGTGGCGTCGGCCTCGCCTGGCAGGCTCTTGGGCTGTTCGGTGGCCAGGACGTTGATACCTGTAAAGAGGCTAACTGGTCCCTCCCCGCCGTAGTTCTTCTCTTTTGGATGAATGAAACGCTCACTGGGAGTGAGGAATGAGGCTCCACCGTTCTCCAGCACGTTTGTCTTAAAAGTGTTCACAACTGGCTTGTGTACATTCCCAAGGCATACGTCGCCCACCAGAACCCAGCCTAGGTCCAACTTCTGGGCAAAAGGAGCATTGTGTGGGCCGTTGATCGCTGATCGAACTTTGTGTATTCTAATAATGTCCCTCCCAAGTAAGAGAAGAATCTGGGCCTTTGGGTCAAGTTCTGGAATGTGGTCTGCCAAAGTTTTCAGATGGGGGTGCAGAAGAGCTGCTTCTGGCGTCGGTATTTCAGACCGGTTGTTGAGTATTTGGTTACACTCTATGAGTGGTGGTAGAGCGAGACTGATTCCACCGTTCGCTGCCTCAATTTGGAAGCCCTCTGCCTTTCTTCCGGACATGTCAACTTGTCCAGCACAGGTTCTGAGTGAATAAGGGGATGCGTGGGTCTGGATGTTAAATACGTCGAAAAAGTCTGACCGAGCTAATGAGTGGTTGCTCTGATCGTCGATGATCGCGTACATCTTAACGGCCTTTTCGCGCTGACCCCGTGGATATACTCTGACCAGACATATCTTTGAGCAGGATCTGCCGACCTGGCCTTGACCGCAGACCCTTGTGCAGTGGGAGGTGACTGTGGTCGAAGTAGTTGGGGTCTCTTCGTCCTCCCCGCCGTTGTCCAATGCAGGGGAGGATATTTTGGGTGTTTGTGGGGCTGGACCCGGGTGCATTGCTGTAAGATGCCGTTCGCTCTCACACTCGCCACACTTCGCTATTACTTTACAATCTCTGGCTATGTGAGAAGCTGAATTACAGCACTTGTAGCAGATTCCGTTCTCCTGGAGAAAGGCCTTTCTTTCTCCAAGGGGCTTCGCTCTAAAGCCCTTGCATTTACTGAGTGGGTGCGGTTTGTTGTGGATGGGGCAGCATTTTTCAGTTCTTGGGCTGTTTTCCGTTGTGATGCTTCCACTGGAGTCCTCGTCTGAGGAAACGTCTGTTTTGTGGACGGATATTGGAGACCTGGTGTGGGGGTACCTGCTACTGTATTTATCTCCTCTCTCGGGATTCCTGCTGCTTGTGGATAGTGCAAAGCTTGGATCGTTTCTGGTACGGGCTTCGTAACAGATGAACTCAGTAAAGTAGGAGAATGGGGGGAAATGGCCGCCGTGATCGTCTTTGTACTTTGAACCGTAGGATAGCCATTTCTCCTGCAGGTTATAGGGTAACTTCTCCACTATGGGGCTGATGCCGCGGGCAGTGTCCAGGTAGGCTAAACCTTTTAAATATCCGTCCTCCTTAGCTGCTTGGAACTCCATCAAGAGGTCACCAAGCTCTCTAAGCATGGTATAGTCTTTGCTGGAGATTTGGGGGAAACAGTCCAGTTTCCTGTAGAGTGCACACTCGATGACTTCTGGTGAGGCATAGCACTCGTTGAGCCTGGCCCAGGCTTTTCTGAGAGCAGCTCCAGGGTTATTAATATGCACTGCACGTATCCTCCTGATGTGCTCGACTGACTCTTTACCGAGCCATTTCACCAGCAAATCTAGCTCTTCGCTGGCTGAAAGACCCAGGCCCTCGACAGCATTTATGAATGACGACTGCCATGCCCTGTAACTTTCTGGGCTGTCATCAAATTGAGCAAGACCTGAACTCACCAGCTCACGGCGGGCCAGGTATCTGGCAAACTCTTCCATTCCATGTGTCTGGTGTGTCGAATCAGCTGGGGTCGTGCTTGATCTGGGGGAGAAGGACTGAGCTGTGGGGTTCATGGGCTGACTGTAGGAATGAGAAGTGGAATTTATGGGCTGGCTGTAGGACTGGGCAATGGGATTAGTGGGCTGGCTGTAGAACTGGACTGTGGGTTTCGTGGGGTGACTATAGGACTGAACTGTCGGGTTAATTGTTTGGCTGAAAGACTGCGCTGCCTGAATGGTGGGCTGGCTGGAAGTTCTGGGTTCTAACCATTGCTCGGATTGGGTGTGAGGGATTTTGCCAGCAGTGGGATTGGGATGAGACAGGTGGGGGTCGAGGGGCGATTCCTCTGCCTTGGGTGGCTTGGTGAATTGACTGCCAAGGGGAGTGTGTGATTCGTTGTCGGCTGGGGTCGGCCAAGTGATGAGGTTTTCGTTAAAATCTTGAGGTGAATCTGCACGCATTCTATGCTGTGACATATCTGTAGTTTGGATGTTCAGTTGAGACTGCGTTTTGACGTAGTTGCTGGTGCGCTCTGTAATGTCCTTTTCTGACAATGTGTGAGAGCTGAGTGCTGCACATTCCATTTCTACCGCCGCTTCTAGGACCTCGGCCTCTGCGATTGCAGCAGCTGCCTCTCTATGCAGATTCAATGCTTCCAACTTGGCTTCCCATTTAGCCTGCTCCAATTTTAATTGTACCTCCTGCTCGGCGAATGACGCACGCGCCCGTGCCGCCTCTGCCTTGGCCCGGGCTCTTGCAGCGGCGCCTGCTGATGATGTGGATGAACGGCTGCTTCTTCGGCTGGATACGGTAGAAATGTTGTCGTCTTTATCTCCTTCCATGATGCCGTTTCAGATGCATCTGTTGCTGTAGTAGTTGTAGCACCAGCTTATCTCAGTGTCTTTTCACTATACTGTCCTCCTTGAGGTGTAGCAACCACAATTAGACAGCAAGCCAAACTCCATTCACAGAGGACATGAGAGTCAGGATGTATGCTTCAACTCCAATGTTTATTGAAGACAGAAGTAGTTGTGAAAAACGGAGTGAAACTGCAAAGACAACATACAAAAAAGAACAGTACAGTTACAGTAGTGTTGCTTATAAAATTAGTAGAGATAAGTACACGTAAGTATACATGTAGGATACATTTATGGTTAAGGTAAGCATATGTAGGCAACTGTAGCAATGAGGTAAATATTCATTTCACAGGCATTATCCAAATCCCATACAACAATAATCTCTCAAGAGAAAAATAACACTGATTAAACAGCTACTTAACCCACATGGCTGTGTAAAATCTAAGCATAAGAATAATACATCCCAAATCACCTTCACACAACAACATTAACATGTCTAAGGAGTTAATTATCAATAGAGTCACACTTACAGACAATGCTTGCCTGGCACAACAACATAAAAGGCAGCAAGGCTTTAAATGCTCTGGTTTTGGCTGAATAAACTGGGATCTAACTCTCTGTAAAAATATTTGTGGACAAAAAACGATCTTTTTCTCTTCCTGCTTCCTGTCTAGAGGGGAAGTTGTGTCATGGACTGTACCATTACACTGGGACACTAGGGGGTGCCAAACACTACAACAGTATAGAGAGCTGTACCATTACACAGCAATAGTGTAGGGGTGACAATAACACACCAGGGGATTACAATTGACTGAAGGGCAGAACAAAGTAAGTATACTGTATTTGCTCAAGTACTGTACTTAAAGGAGAATTTTGGACTAAAGTTTTCTTACCTTTTCTATGACGTTATGATATCTTAGGATGAATGGTACAGTAGAACATTTTCATAACTCCACCCCTGAGCCGCCACAGCTTAAAAGGTGCGCGGATAGGCCTTAGGTTAGATCACATATTTTAATAGCTTTTTCTTAAAAAAAAATTGGTGAGATCTGACGTTCATAGTGACAGAACACTGTCCCCCAAAAAAAAAAAAAAACAGAATTCTCGCTAGACGAGATTGAAATCTCGAGATTTCAATCTCGTCTAGCGAGACATCTGTTTTTTTTTTGTTTGTTTTTTTTGGTTGCATAGTGTTCTGTCACTATGAACGTCAGATCTCACCATTTTTTTTATTTTTTAAAAGCTATTAAAATATGTGATCTAACCTAAGGCCTATCCGTGCACCTTTTAAGCTGTGGCGGCTCAGGGGTGGAGTTATGAAAATGTTCTACTGTACCATTCATCCTAAGATATCATAACGTCATAGAAAAGGTAAGAAAACTTTAGTCCAAAATTCTCCTTTAAGTACAATTTTGAGGTATTTGTACTTACTTTTACTTCTACTCCACTACATCTCAGAGGCAAATATTGTACTTTTACTCCACTACAATTATTTGAAAACTTTAGTGACTAGTTACTTTGTAGATTTGGACTATTATTACAAAACATACATTAACCATTTCAGCCCTATACATTTCGGCCATTTGAAAATAGCAGATCTACAAGCTCACAATGCGTCGAGATGCAACGCATTGTGAGCTTGTAGATTTGCTATTTTCAAAAGATTGTTATACATTTGAAAACTGGGTAATGGGACATTCTGCATAATGAGTAGGCCTACTTTTACTTTTGATACTTTAAGTACATTTTGATGCCAATACTTTTGTACTTTTACTCAAGTACATTTTGAATTCTGGACTTTTACTTGTAATAGAGTATTTCTATATTGCAGTATTGATACTTTTACTTAAGTAAAACATTTGAGTACTTTTTCCACCACTGGCTTCACTGTTTTACTTAATTCATATTTGTTATATGGAGCATGGATGGATGTCTGTGATTTCGAATGATGTAACTGTGGTTATCTGTATCCTTTATTCAGCTTGGATCCTTCTCTGTTGCAGCAGTAAATCGCATGACATAATCTGCAAGCACAGCTGTTGTCCCATTGGTCGGTAGCTTAACTATCCCACAGCCCAGTCCATAAATTGCAAATCCTATAGTGGCGTCAGTGGCATATAATCAAACTGTCTCCACAAGGGACACTTAAGCCAGGAATCTAAAGCAGGTAAATCACAACCATAATGTGGTTATCCAGTGGATATATGCAAAAGCTCACAAAAGTTTGTATTAAGTATTAACCGGGTCCACGTTGGAGTTTAGGTGAGATTTGCCCGGTCATTCAATTAAACTATTGTCTACTTGATGTACAGTACTCATTTGGCCATTGTTTGCAAATTAAGTAACTTAAAGTACTTATTCCCCATTCAACACTTCCACCGGGCTATGTTGTGGATAGTCCAGGGAAGATATTTGAATTGTATGAATGACAGCATTGTAATTTTCCCTGGCCCTCAAAAGTCATAAAAGGACAACTTGCTAAGATTAATTAGGTTTATGCTCAGGTGTTAAATTGAGATTTGTAAGAAGCCATAAAGAGCTCACAAAGAGCTGGCTGAATAGCAGCTGGACCTGATTATAACCATCAATTAGTTTAGTTGTGGAAGGTTCCATTTACAAAAAGCTAACCATGGTGTTTTTTTTGCTATTTTGGTTGACTAGTACTGTAGGCCTAGGTTGGAAGTAGTAGGAATGTAAAAAAAAAAAAATCAATCAATCAATTAATCAATCAGTCGAGCATGAAAGCAATCAATCAAATAGGGAGCCCTTGTCCAAAGAGCTCAGAGGTTAATAAACACATTATGCTTGCTTCAGCCTAACTAGTGGAGAAGTACTCACTTTACAGTATAAATAGAGTTTAAGTTAATAATATGTTTATATAATTGATATATCCTCATTGATGAGGATATATCTGAACATTTGCAACATTTGCATTTTGGTAAACTTCTCAAAAGTTTGGCCTATAATGACATGATGGCCAATATAGGGACGCCAGTTTGGAATTGGTAAAAAGAAAAATCGGCTGTATGATCGCCTGAAATGAACCGATATATGGGTCGGGCTCTAGTTCTTTGTGGTAGTGTACAGTACCTCTGGGCGTAACTTCTTCAGCACCGCCAGGGACTCAAAGTAGAGGAAGTCGGACCACTCGATCTGACCCTTCTTCTCGGGGTCCAGTGCGGCGAACTGGGCCAGCACTTCCTCCTCCTGCTCGTCCGTCAGATCCTTCTCAAACAGCTGCTTGGACACAAAGTGTCGGTACTGCAGCAGCTCATCTGACACCAGGCATGACTCTGGAGTGGCAAGCAGCGATTCATCATGTCAGGCTTAATTAGTCACCAGGCAGCTCTCCAGATATAATTAACTTCGGGGTTATTTCTTACAAAAGCAGTAGCATCTCCCATTGATTGCCTTCCCTCTGAACCACGGCAAAACCATAACACACATATAAGAAGCAGGCCGAGCCGAGGCAAATGATGGATTGGGCTCAACTGAACGAGGCAACGAAATGAAAAATTAAAGAGTTTTATAACCCTTGTAATGTGGGTCTACTACGGGAGATTTTCTGGGAGGTCGATGAATATCTGATCGGCATATTTGTCACAAAGTGGCTCAGTCTCAGTTTGCTGCTAAATGCCATGCATGCAGAAATAGCTATTAGCGTGGCAGAGAGCGGCCAAGTAGCAGCATCAGCAGATGCGTAATTTTCAGGAATCAAAATTTACGGGGTGGCAAAAGAGTAACCACTTAGAGATCTACAAGCTCACGACAAACTAAGGCCGTGGATTGATGGGCACTCAGTGGCAATCTAAAGTCAGATGAATCTGCAAAAATTGTTCAGAGGTGGAGAAAATATGCATACAGTATAAGAAACTGAATTTGAGGTTAAATGTGAACGGTATAGGGTGTGGCAACCTCCATCCCCTGGAGCCTCAACTGGCGCCCCTGATCAGCAGGTCACAATGATTTCCATATTCCTGCTCAAGTTATTTTAAGAAACTAGAGGAACAGTGATTAAAGGCGGGTTAGCCACATGCCTGCAGGCAAACTGACTGGCGTAAATTGCCAGACTCATCAGCTACATCCACAATGTACAGTACCACTCCTTGGCAGGTGGTGCTTTTAGGTGGTTCTCAACCTTTTCAGGCCGTGACCCCCCAAAATAATCATATTTGTCATCATCAATCATTGTTTGACTCGGTTCCACAGATAAATATTGTGAAAATAGCAGATCTATAAGCAGAAATTGTGAAAAAAGCTGATATAAAAGCTTGCAAAAATGTAGATAAAAATGAGTTTTGCCTCTTTCTTATATTATTTGACTATTTGACCAATGTTTGTATAGTATAGTTCGATGATTACTTTTGATGCAGTAATGGTCTTTTATAAAAAAAAAAATCAAGGTCTTAAAAGGCCTTACATTGTCACTTTACTGTAATCTGGGGACCCCCCCAAAATCATGCGGGGTCCTGACCCTCATGTTGAGAACCACTGGTCTACGATATGTTAAGTTCAAGAGCTGCTGTGAAGCACAGTCTCACCTGGGATGATCTTACACTGCTTGAACGTCTCCATTAGGCTGTACATCTCTTCCTCCGTCAGGAGCAGATTCACGTTATCCTGCGGAGAGGAAGAGGGATAATGAGGAGGGGAAGGAGGAGAACTTAACCACATGAACCCTATAGCGGTCTGGGTATGTCATATTTTCTGTGAAAATATAGGCAAACATTTGGAGGAAATAGGCGAACATTCAGCAACAACACAGCAGATCTACATGCTCTACAAGAAGTACGAGCTCACAACACGTCGAAACATGAGCTTGTAGATCAGCTATTTTTGCTATTTGACATACAAGGTAATATAATGGTTAAGGACAGAGGTATGGAGAGTTGGAGACTTTCACAATCTCTCCTGTAGTCGAGTAGAGGGCTGTCAAGGCCAAGAGGATGATGGTGCATAACTGACTGTTCAATAATTGAGTGTTCTAATTATGTGGAGTGAGCTTCAGACTTCAGAGTTACAAGTGCAATTAGCCATAAGCTCAAATAAGGTAAAACTATTTCCATCAGGATATCCTGCTGCTTCTACTTAGCCTTTCATTAGAATTAATGTGCCATGCATTTTTGGCTGCTGTCAATAAAGAAGAGGAATTACGTATTATAACAAGCTGTTCCAAAAATATATAAGCCAGCTCAATGTGTGTGCGTGCCTGTGTTTGTGTGTGTGTGTGTGTGTGTGTGTGTGGGGGGAGGGGGGGGCACACTTGCAGAAGAATGATAGAATGGTAGAATGAAACCAGAACTCAGATATTATACTAGATAGAGCATGTTAAACCCTAGCGTCCCCATTCTGGGCATAACACAAATAGCAGATCTACAAGCTTACGACGCGCAGCGTTTCAATGCGCTCTCACCTTGTATTGGCTACTAATTTCGTCGAAGAGATTTGGCGAGAGGGGGAAAAGGAGCAGTCCTGGGGGACACCAGTCAACTAAGTATAGGCTATCGTGCCCCAATTTTGGGCATGTCATTATAGGCGAAAATGTATTAAAAAAGAAGAGAAAGATGAAAATATCAAAACAATGTATACACATTTTTGTGCTTAAGTGCCAAAAGCAGCGTATACAGTAGAAGACAGCACTGATAATGGCTATATGGCGAAACGCGTCCATCCCTCTATCTATCTTTGCTGCTTACAGGCTGCCCAATGTTTTATAAGTGACATTCCTATTATCTGCAGAGCGCTGGTTTTCCTCGACTGAGACCTTTTCAAGTGGTAAGAGACTAATTCAAAGACTGAGTCATGCTCATATCCTTGTACTGTTCCATGCGTCACGGTGTGCCTTAGAAACCACGAGCAAAATGTCATACAGTACCTACAGTAGCCTACATAAATATCTAAACACACAGGGGTAGCAACTGTGTGCGTGTACATCGTTTGTTAGAACTGAGCTGAGTGGCATCTCAGTTCAGACACGCATTAACCCATTCACTCCGGGAACGCATCTGTGTCATTTTAGATTTTAAGCACTTTAACCATTATTTTACACTTTGGCTATTCAAAAATAGCAGATATACAAGCTTGCAGATGTGCTATTTTTGAAAAATCTTGAACATTTGTGCAAATATATATATTTTTAACTCAAAACTATGCTTCTGGAGGTCCCTGCGGAACAAAATATTTTACAAATGTTTGCTTTAAAAAAACAAATATCCAACAATTTTCATGATTTAAAAAAGAATAGCAGATCTACAAGCTCATCGGCACTCGGTGCCGCGCTATGAGCTTGTAAATGACACAGATGCGTTCCCTGACTGAATGGGTTAAAATGTCCGTTTAGTTCATATCTGTGGAGAGATCCCTCTATAATTAGAAACCTCCGAGAACATCAGGGCTGACAGACTTTCAAAATGCCAAACCCCCATAATGTTCTGTGGCGTGTTAAATTCCTGCTGACACATTCCTCGGGCCAAAATGACAATACGGTTTGGAGACACTGCAGAACAACAACATCCTGAATGAATAGTTAGCAAATAATTAGCAAACATTACGGGGGTCTCTACGCCCGAAGCGAGCCTAATATAAAGCATTAGGAAGACAATCATACTCCAACATGCAGCTTGTGACTTGTCAGTAATAATATAGAGCATTCATTGAAACACTGTCACCACTCAAACAATAAAACAAAATATGAGAACGAACTGTGTGTGCCTGGACTATTGTGACATGGAAAACAGGGTAAAATAAAATGTATGAGTTATCAGACACGCAGAGATCAATCTGGTTAAAGGAGCAGATACTGCAGCTGAGCCCTGGGCTGGCAGACAACACAAGCGTATTATCATGCACAAGTTATAGTTCTGAAAATACCATCTGTCAGGTGCATGTATGTATGTGTGTGTGTGTGTGTGTGTGTGTGTGTGTGTGTGTGTGTGTGTGTGTGTGTGTGTGTGTGTGTGTTGTGTGTTGTGTGTTGTGTGCGTGTGTGTGTGTGTGTGTGTGTGTGTGTGTGTGTGTGTGTGTGTGTGTGTGTGGATGGTATGTGTTCTGTTTGTTTACACATGTATGTATGTATGTAGGGTTGAATGCTAATATCATGGAGCCAGACTACTGTGTGAAATGTATTCATGTGCCGTTATTTGGGCTCCACAAGCACAAATCTATATCATGGACAACAAATTCAAAACTATATTTTGGTTTAGTATTGCACATCCCGACAGAGTTTTAAAGTTTAAAGAGTTTTGGCAAACGGTAAGTCATATCAGCCAATCAGGAAAGAGTACCCATTTATCAGCTTCAATTTTATACTGTTCCAGTTCCAATTTTGTCTGCTCATTTCTCAGACCCATCATTTTCAATTTCACTGGTTCAATCTGTATTCTGTGCGAGTTCTCTCTCCTGATTGGATAAAACAGTCATAGCGACATGAAAATAAATGTTCTGTTTACTAAAGAGCAGGATGGATAGGGAGACTCCTGTAACTGAACAAACACAAACACTCTATATCAATGACTACTATCAGAATTTAGATCTACAGTATTTAACACT
>NC_137624.1:18891488-18996488 GCF_963280865.1 Gymnoscopelus braueri
CTGAGGCAGCCATCATGGAACATGCGTGTGCAGATCCTGCAGGGGTACAGGTCATCGGCCGTCCACACTTCACACACATCACACATCTCATCGTTGGGTGGCTGGGGAGACAAGGTGTGATAAGACATTTCAGATAAGACATGACAGGACATGACATTAAAAGTCTGGACGTGACAGACGCTCGATTTGACCTCAAAGTTGCAAAGAACTTAAGAGTATCGCCCCGAGATGAAGAATGGTTTACAAAACGTACAAACTTATGAACTCTATGTGAACAAATTACCCCATTCAAGCCACACAAAGACTGTTGTCTCATACGCTGCTGTAGCCCAAGTGTCTTACTTATTCAAGACTAGTCAATCTGACAAATCATCTTGAAGGTAAAACTATGAATAGCAGCCATGTCACTCTGACTCGGACTTCACCATAAACAAACCCGATACGCCCATATATGTTTTAATTGGTTATTTTCTTTCTGCAAAGAAAATAACCAATAAATGTTATTTTACCTGTGTTTAGCCAGCCAGGTCAAATATTGCCAGTCAAAATGTTTGCATTCAATGATCTGGCAAATGTCAAAATGTCTCTTAAGGGAAAGGCGATTGTATTGCATTGAATCACACACACACACACACACACACACACACACACACACACACACACACACACACACACACACACACACACACACACACACACACACACACACACACACACACACACACAGCCTATCTCTATCTTTCTCTCTCTCGGAACATGCTGTCCAGAGGCAATGTGCAATTACAACTATCCAAAATGATAATAACGACAATTGAATTATTGTTGTGGGATTTCTTGCAATTATGAAAAGACATGTAATGAGGGTGGGGTGGGTAGAGGCTTCTGAATAGAAACTTAGAACAAATTCTCATTTACTTTACAAGTAGGTTGTCATGTTTACTCCCACACGTGCATATAAACTATGTTATAAGCACAGTGTATATTATTCCTATTTTTAGGGGCAGATGTGAATGAAATATGTTCAATGTATAGCCTGGAGGGATGATAGCTCTGCAATTAGCTAGTTTGTTGTAAGGCCAATTGGCAGACCAATGGTGTAACTTCCTCACTCACTCACTCACTCACTCAGAGACATTCGTGTCAACAGGGTCTGCACCACTCTTGCGGTCCAGCCAAAACATTGTTGACAATTAGTGTTCTTATCAATTTCCACCCTATATTATAACTTATAATTTTTTTAGGTAAAGTGGTGTTTCTTCAATTGATGTCTAGCGAGACTTCCGGTGGGGCGCATTCAAGACAATCACGTTGCATAGTGTTCTGTCACTATGAACGCCCGTAGGCCCGTGTTTTTAGCTTTGGCGGACCCAGGGTGGAGTTATGACATTTTTTCTACTGTACCATTCATCCTAGGATATCATAACATCATAGAAAAGGTAAGAAAAGCGTGGGGCAAAATTCCCCTTTAACTTAATTAAATTATAAACCAAATGTTATGCTGATGATATGCAGGTACAGTGTATGTATGTCTATTAAACTGAATCTGCATGCCCTCTCTGCTGTAAGTGTAACAAACTCTCTCTCAGACATAAACAAATGGATGAAAATAAATGTTCTTCAACTCAATGAAGACAAAACTGAAATGTAATAGTTGGACCAAAAGCAGGGAAAAAATAAATACAAGAATATACTGTATATAAATCTCAATCTCACATCAACAGAGTAACAAAGTGTGCTTTCTTCCATGTCAGAAACTTAGCTGAAACTTAAATCTGGCTGATGTTTTATCGTGCTTGCAGCACGCTTTTAACTGGCTTATCCAAGATTTTAATTGACATATTGCCAAAAACATAAGTCATACCAAACACAGCTGCTAGGAGTTTCACAAGAACTAATGATGACGAGATGTTATCGCTGCCAGTGGCTAGGTTAGGGGCATATAACTCCAGTCCTGGCTCTGTGTCATTTGAATTATTATTGCTTTTCTCTCAAAACCACAGCTCTACTTATTGTGAGCAGTAGATCGAGTACCTTTCGCACATCCTAAACACTTTTTCCTTTTTTTTGATCACATCATCTAGTAAGTAGCCTATAAATGCATCATCAGAAGGACAGCAAGATGTCATTGGAATGAGCTCTTTAGCCCACGTACTGACTAAACAGAAAAACCGCCCACTTTACAGTATGAACCTCATCCATTAGTCATTGTGACCCTGGACATGGCCGTCTCTATGACAAAACTTTACTAGTCCACCCACAAAATGCTTACTCTCGCACGTAAACAAAAGGACTTTAGGACGTTAATACAATACGTATGAAAAATGCCCGGCTTTAAAGGAAACAATTCAAGCCTGTCCTTTCTCACCTTCACCAGAGTGTTTAACTCTTTGACTGCCAGAGTATTTTCATAAAGTACTCCCCCAGTGCCAGCAATTTTCGTGTTTTTTATTTTTATATTTTGAAATTTTTCTACAATGAAAATATATTATCAGAGTGCTTTTTTTTAAAGACAGAGCACAAATCCGCCACTAGAGAGCAGCACATGACAGCTTGATCAGCTCGTTGAGCCACTCGCACCTCACACACACTGTCAAACAGTAAAACAGACCATAGATTATAGAAGAGAACCTGTGTGAAAAACCGTTTGTTTACCTATTCTGGACGAAAATGACCGGGGAAAAAAATTAAAAACCGGAAACGGAATCCAGGTCATGAAACCGGATGCAGATGTGGGTGAAGTAAGTGGAACTCGAAAATAACATTGAATATTAAGCAGCATAGCGCAATCAGAGATTAAACAATGAACGCGCGTCCAGCGCGTCCAACTGGACGGCCAACTGGACAAAGTAGCTATTGACGCGTTATCGAGTCAAGGGCAGTCAAAGAGTTAATATCATTGAGTCCCTGTACAATACAAAATCTCAGTGTTAATTTAACACTATCTAAGTGTAATTATGGCTGGACCGTGTGTGAAACATTGGAGAGCTTTTAATTTGAAATGCTGGCTACAGAAAGCGGCAACACACGGCCGAACAACCAACAATAGACCATATTCACACGCCGGCCATATTGGAATTTAACATTGAAAGTGCCGCCACCCGGGGTGGCTACTTTCATTGACTTCATAGAAACATGGCCGCCGTGTGAATATGGTCTATGTTACTTCATCAGTGATGATCAGGGTTTCAAGTTACCCCCATTGAGCTTTGGTTGTACCAATTTAATAGATTTCCAGGCTGACTGAAACCAAGTGTCTGAGATATGTACTCAACCATGGCTGCAGTCCTCTCTGCTTGATTGACTGCTGCAATTTGCCATCGAAATAGTGACCCGGTTACCAAACAAACCCCACCTGGAGCCACCACTCAATCAAGCACTGAACAATCTCATTTGCTGTCTTTCTTAGCCTGGCAAGGCCAGACTAATACCGTCACAGTCTGGAATCTCTGTGTGGAACCTGCATTTCCAAGGGGCGAATAAAAAAGAAACCATCCCATATGTGCATACTGGTTCCTGATTGGTGCCCTACAACTTCGGGGGCAGCGAAATCCAATCACAACCGAGCGGGGCCAGACTAATCTGCCAAAAGGTCTATTTTCTTTACATTTCTTTGCACTGGCAGATTCGTCTGGTTTCCAGGCTATCTTCCATACCTGCTCTCTCTTTCCCAACTCGACCTCCACCGGCTGGTCATCATCTGCATCCCTCTTAGGACGCACAAAGGCAGGGGGTGTGAGTTGATGGCTTTTCTCCAAGTCTTCGGGCTCCACTCCTTTCCCGTCCCTTAATCTTGACCACGCCTCCTGGTTGGCCTTATATTCTTCCGTGGTTTGGTCAGGGGCCTGCTGGGAGGTCGAAGGCACGGCGCCGCCTTCTGTATCATTCCGCTCCGCCTCCTCGCCGTTCTTCTGGTTGGGTTGATTGGTAGAGCCGTCCGCAGGTCCCTCCCCTTCCTCTGCAATTCCCTCCGCTGTGGCACGATCTTTCACACTCTGCTGGAAGGCAGACACCACAGAGTTGCATTTCTGCACCTTCTCCACCTGTTGCTTCTTCGACATAAGCACTCCCATGGCTGTAGACGTGGAAGAGAAGAGACAGACAGAGGGGATTAGACAACATCACTTTCACGGTCAAGTTATGTTTAAGGTAAAGTCAAGACCTAAACTTTTCTTTTAAAAGAAAATATAAATTCAAGACATGCATTATGTTATAAACTCTGAGACGGCTGTAGCTGCCTAAATTTTGCTCAAAGGTTGGATGATACATAGATCTATTCCCTTCCCCTCCCTCAACTGTCCACTTCTGAATCGTATAATTCCAGGCGAATGCCTGGAATTATACGAATTGGACAAGAAAAGAGAAAAATCTCTAAATGTTACACTCAACTAGAGAGTAATGGCAATCTCCCAGCTTTCATTGGAGACAAATAAGGAGTTTTTAAGAAAAACTGCATTGCAGAACCAATCCAGTCAAATCTAGTCAAATTGTTGGACAATAGTGGACAGGGACAAACAATAGATGGGCAGAGAAAGTGGGTGACATGTTTTCAAACATTACTTACTGGGTGTGCGCATTCAGGGGACAAAACCACTTTGACTGAAACACCACAGCTGATTAGAGGTCCAATCAGCTGTGCTTGATTACTAGAGTCAGAGAGCAGCAAGCTGCAGTGCGTGATCATGTGACCTCACGTACAAGTCCATCTCAAAGTAGAAAGATGCGTTCCAGATATGTTGTAAAGAGTGCTGTGTTCTGCCCCCTGGTTGATTAGAAAAACGTCTACAGTATTGTGCAGGACAGGTCACAACACAAGCTGGCTTTGCACCCATTACATCATGGCTAGAATCACACTCTGTCACTCTCTGTGCACCCATACAGTATCAGGATGCTTCTCTTCATATTGTCATCAATACTAGTACTTTATATTCAAAAGACGCACACTTATCAGTCATCCTGTAGCTCTACTGCAGTAGCCTACTATTCACATTTGTCTTCCACACTGAAAAGGCACTAAACTCTTGTAAGGCATGAGCTATAGGCTCAATGCTTGGCAATAAAATTGTCAAACAACATAACATTAGGAATTGTGCAGGTCACCATGGTCATGAAGAAAAAAATAAAACACTTTTTCAAGCAGTAATTCTTCTACAGATGCTGGATGATGGCCTTTGCCGTCCTCTCAAAGAAAAATAGGTGATGTCAGGTTTTTTTTTTTTTTTCATCCCACAGAGATTATAGCCATTTTACACTAACAAAGAACTGGATTTTCCAACCCTCTCTTTTCAGAAATGCAAGGGACCCCCTCCTCCTTTTTTTCTTACAAGCGTCCAGACTCCAGACCCCTCCGCCCCATCATTACAATTTCCACATTACTTTCACTTTCCAGAACATGTCAGCCAGCCAGACCCCTCCACCAATCTATCTCTAGAGAGGCAGGTCTCTCTCATCCTATGCCATCCATTCCCGAGCTCCACAATTTCCCCTCCAGAAACAGAATCTGGATCAAAATCTGAGTGCAGCATTTTCTGTTCAGTCTGAAATCAGGATCAAAATCTGAATCAGAATCCAGAGGTTCCTAATTCCTGTCAGCTGCTTTCATAAATGATCAGAAACCCTTTTTACTTCCTCCTAGCAACCGCAAGCAATTAACCACAGCCATAGAGTGGGGTGGAGAGTACAAGTGACTTGTAAAGTCTGACCTTCACTGGGAAGCTGATGGTGTTACTTTTCCTAACGGCCCTATTCTGGGCCTGTCCGAATAGGTGAACGTTCTGCAAAAATAGGCGACATTAGGCAAAAATCTGCTAAATCAAAATGCATCATAACTCAATGCATTGTGGGATTGTAGATCTGTTAGAGATTTGGTGTACAGGGAAAAGGAAGGGACCAAGTATAGACCCCTGAGTGACCCCGGTCAACATGAGTTGAAGTAGTAGTAGTTAGATCAGGACACTTTCCTTCTCCCTAATGTAGCACTGGCCCTTTAAGGAAAGTGCATAAAGAGGGGTGGCCAGCTTTGTGGCCTCCTGTCTAGCCAGAAGCCTGGCTTGAATGTTTGTGAGAGAGACCTGGAGGCATGAGGGGTACAGACTAATTCTCGGTAAGACAATCTGAAACAAATGACATGGTTTTTATAACTCATTGTAGCAATAGTATAAATATAAGAGTTTAGATAGGCTGACAATATTAGGCCTGTTGTTAATTATACTAATATATATCTGTACTTCCAGAAGCCTCCAGGTCCTTTGAGCAGCAGTACCCTGTGGCTGTGCAGGCCTTTATCAATTGGAGCCATGAGCATATATTGACTATTTGGGTATGTTTGTTATTTTGCTGTATTTTGTCATCTTGCTATAGGAGCCTAATGAATTGGGATGAATTGTTGGAGGGTTGGTCTAATGCTTTATTATTTGATTTTTGTAGGAGCTGAACTAACATCACTGTTTTTCCCACCGTGCCATATATATATATATACTATTTTGACAATAGAGTGCAATAGAGTTGACTGAGGACAGAGCTATACTGGGCCATTAAGTAGCATTGCATGATTTTGATTTTGGTTTTGTTTGTTTTGATTTGCTTATTTGCTGATTTGCTTTTGGTTACTTATTTACTTTATTTTCTTTTGGTTTTGCATTATTTGGATTTGATTTGTTTAATTTCTGTATATTTAGTTTAGAGGCCCCGAAGCCCTACCCTTATTGCCCCTTTGCCTCTTGAGTTTAGTCCCTTTTGCAGAACTCTAATACTAACAGCTTTCTTCCCTTCTGTATTTTAACCTGACTATTTTTGGGCGGTGAAACCGCCCCTATAAGTGAGATTTGGAAAAATGTACATTTTCCTGCGCTGTGATCTGGGCCCAGGAAATTTGTAGAATTATCCTGCGCTGTGATTGGCCAATCACAGTCTATTCAGGACTGTGATTGGCCAGTGTCACATGACACATGTGCATAGCCCTATATAAGTAACCATAACTTGAAAAAAACCAAACTTTGGTTTTTTTCAAGTTATGGTTTCGTCCATCATAAAGAGTGTTTCAATAAATGTATTTATCTTTTGTACATGATTGGTTGACTCCATTCAGTATTGTGATTAGCTAGCAAGACACCGCCCACTTCACACAGGGTGTGATTTTTATACCAACTGTTGAATAAACTTGACACATTTTGATACATCAGCCTCTGGTTCTGTTAATTCTGAACCCGTACCTTCCTGGGGAACCTTACCTTGTTCAGTCCTATATATCTATATATATACAGTATATGGTTAATGTGTTTAAAGGATCCCTCACTCCTATATGTGTGGGTGGCGTAGTCATTGCTAAACATAGCCCTGCTACATTTGGCGTAGTCGGCAGGACTTTATAGAGGCTGGTGTTCTTTTTTGTGTTTTGTTTTTGGCCCAGTATTATTGATAGTAGCCCTACAGTATATGGCACACTGTTGTGGGAAAAACAGTGATTGGCACCGGGAGCATCGGAGAGCTGTGGACCTGCCTGCAGCGGGAGTGTCAGCAGACCTCGTTGCGCCAAGTAGAACACAGCCCTGGTATTGGTGTGTGTTGTCCCATCTAAGAGACTGATGACTGACTTAGAGGACAGTATGGAGGAGCTACGTGCCCTGATTGAGCAGGTACGGCAGCTTAGGGCTGAAAATGAACAGTTGAAGGCAAATGCCAGTACTGTGCCAGGGTCACCTGCAAGCGGAGTTCATCCTCCCAGTACTCGATCGACTGAGTCAATACCAGGACCATCTACTGCTGAACTTTATCCTCCCAACGTCACAAGTGGGGCCAACCACACTCGATGCGTTTATGTTCCCAGAGAAAGAAAATGTCCAAAATTCTCTGGCAAATTGTCAATTGATTTATTAACTGTAGATCAGTGGGTAGCAGAGGCAAGGAGGAGTCTAGAGGTTAGACATATGTCTCTTGTGGAACAACTATTGTTCTTATATGACCACTTAGAGGGCGGAGCCAAGTCTGAACTTGAATTCCACCCTGTGGCCAGTAAAGATACCCCAGACAAGATCTTTGCTCTGCTAATTGAGAATTTTGGCTGCTCAGAGTCATATGTGGCTGCCCAGCTACAGTTTTTCCAACGAAGTCAAAAAGATGGGGAGACATTGAGAGACTACTCCCATGCTCTTAAGTCCTTAATGGACGTGGTAGTCCGCAAGTCCCCTGTTGGGATTCCAGGTTCAGATAGAATCTTGCGCGACCAGTTTTCCGAACATGTTCAAGACGATATGTTGCGTAGGGAGCTGAAGCAACGAGTGGCACTTGTGTCGGACATATCTTTTGTAGATCTCAGACGCATAGCCATTAAATGGATAGAAGAGGGAAAGAGAACAGGGAGGACAAGACCACGAGCTTATTCCTGTGATTCTTATACCCAGGCAGTGAGGCAGACACAAATTCTATAGCTGTCAAACCCACAGATGAGATGGCCGAGCTAAAAGAGTGCTTTCGCAGACAACAGACCCAATTAGATGCCATTTTGAAACATCTTGGCACTGCACCTGACAACCCTAGGCAGGAAGAAAGAGGAAGAGAGACAGATAAGGAGAGGAACACAAAACCCTTGCGTTTCCAGCCTGATGGGAAACCTATTTGCCTACGTTGTGATAAGGCTGGCCATATTGCTCGGTTCTGCAGAGCAGACTTGGGTACAACCAGGGGCCAAGTTAAGGGGTGGGGGCCCAGGACACAAGCTCAGAGCCAGATGGTGGATGCTGAAACCAACTTTTCCCAATCATCGGAAAACTCTTACCCTCTGGTGTAATGAGCCACACATCAGCGGGGGGTTACTCAGGCTCTAGTGACACCATGCCAAACGACATGTCTCGGTTAATTGGGAAATGTTCCACAGTGGAAGTATCCATGGGGGGTGTGGTGGTTTCCTGTTTAATTGATACAGGGTCCCAGGTATCCACAATGTCTGAAGCGTTCTTTGCACAACATTTTGGAGCACAGGGAGAGGAGCATTTGCGACAATGTCATTGGTTACGCCTCACAGCCGCCAATGGTTTGGCAATCCCATATGTTGGATATGTGGAATTAGATGTAACTGTCCTCAACAAAACCCTCTCAAAGATGGGAGTCCTAATTGTTAAAGACCCCTTAGACCCAAGTCTCCAAGAGCAAAAGCGAAAAGTGCCTGGGCTGCTCGGTATGAACATTCTCCGCCCCTGTTATTCAGAACTCTATTTGGAGTATGGCGCCACTCTATTAAAGTCTCCCTCACTGCGAACTGCAGCTAAGAGCTGGCAACAAGCCTTTGCCCACTGCCAGCAGATGGAGAACCTGTCGGAAGAAGGTTACTTGGGCCGTGTCAAGGTCCATGGTCCGGTTGTCCGTATTCCAGCAGGCGCGTTACAGTGGGTCCCCTCTTTCTGCCCTAGACTATCCACCGCTTCCCTCCCCTCAGTCTTGCTGGAGCCGTTACCTGATGGAACTCACCTTCCTTCAGGGTTGTTGGTGTCCAAGGCTCTACTCACTGTTCAGAGAGGCCTCATTCAGATACCGGTAGTCAACGTTGGAGTGCACGATGTCTGGCTCCGACCTCATACTGCTTTAGGGGAACTGCATGTGGTAGAGCGACAAACAGTAGATTCCATCATTATTGAGGGAATGGAAGAGGAAGGCAAAGTAGGGGTTGTGCAATCTATCAGAGCAAGCAGTGGCAATCTAATAGACCTTTCCCACCTTTCTTGGCCCAACCTTTCACCAGACGAGGAGATAGAAGGCAGGGCCCTCCTGGAAAAGTATGCTGATGTGTTTAGTCGGGGGGGTGGGGACCTGGGCTGCACCTCACTGATAGAGCACGAGATACCATTATCTGACGACATCCCTGTCCGACAGCGCTATCGTCGGCTGCCCCCGTCCCAGTATACACAGGTCAAAGCCCACATCCAGGAGTTAGTAGAGCAGGGTATTGCCAGGCCAAGCTGCAGCCCGTACTCATCCCCGATTGTGGTTGTGATGAAGAAAGATGGAGAGATCCGCCTCTGCGTAGACTACCGTCTACTAAACTCCAAAACCAGAAAAGATGCTTATCCACTTCCACGGATCGAGGAGTCGCTGGACGCCCTGTCCGGGGCTAGATGGTTCTCAACCCTTGACCTTGCGAGTGGCTACAACCAGGTGCCGATGGCTGAAAAGGACAAGGTTAAGACAGCTTTTTGCACTCCTTTTGGCTTATTTGAATTTAATCATATGCCTTTTGGTCTGTGTAACGCACCAGGTACCTTTCAAAGGTTAATGGAGCGTATTTTCGGGGACCAGAGTTTCCAGACTTTACTTTTGTATCTCGATGATGATGTCATTTTTTCCTCCTGCTTCACAGAACACCTGCAGCGCCTCGAGGTAGTCCTGTCTCGCCTCCGGGAGCACAACCTCCGGCTGAAGCTACAAAAATGTCACTTTTTTCAGCAGGAGGTCAAGTATTTAGGACACATAATATCGGCAGCAGGAGTGGCCACTGACCCAGACAAAATCAAAGCGGTTGCAGAATGGAAGCAACCCACTACATCCCATGAGTTGAGGTCATTCCTAGGGTTTGCCTCCTACTACAGACGTTTTGTGGAAGGCTTTGCAAAGTCTGCTGCCCCATTACATCGCCTGGTGGCAGAAGTGGAAGGTGGCCAAAAGAGACAGAAGAAGGGAGCCAAGATTGTTCTTGGGGATCGCTGGACAGAGGAATGCAACCATGGATTTCAGGTATTAAGAGACCGCCTAGTTTCTTCCCCAGTCCTAGGTTACGCTGACTTCTCCAAACCCTTCACCTTGGACATTGATGCTAGCCATGCAGGGCTGGGGGCAGTCCTCTCCCAGGACCAGGGGGGTCAGCGTAAGCCCATTGCCTTTGCCAGCAGAGGGCTCCGGACCTCAGAGAGAAATATGTCAAATTATAGCTCTCGAAAACTCGAAATGCTGGCACTTAAGTGGGCAGTAACAGAAAAATTCCGTGAGTATCTCTTAGGAAATAAGTTCATTGTATATACTGATAATAACCCACTGAGCTATTTAAAGAGTGCTAACCTTGGTGCCATAGAGCAACGCTGGGCCTCAGAATTGGCCCTGTTTGACTTTGAGATTAAATATCGCCCTGGCTCTTCCAACAGAAATGCAGATGCCCTTTCTCGTCAAACTGCCCCCGACCCAATCTGTGATATTGCTCCTGGGAGCACAGTGCCACTTCAACTCCAGCATCTCAGAGGGGAAGCAACCTGCTCCGCCATTGATGCCCTCCCAGCACGTCCAAAAGCAGATTTAAAGACCCTGCAAATGGCTGATCCAGTGCTGGTGCGGTTTCTCCATTGGTGGAAAAAGGGTAAACAACCGTCCAAGCAAGAACAAGCAGGGTGTGTTGGCTTAAATAAGCTGGTCCAACAATGGGACAGGATCACACTGCAGGAGGGGGTCCTGTATCGACACATTCGTTGGCCAGGGGAAGGGAGAGATGTGCACCAGCTCCTGTTGCCACAGTGCCTCCAGGCAGAAGTACTTAAAAGCCTTCATGACGACCATGGCCACCAGGGGGTGGAAAGGACAGTGAGTCTGGTAAGGCAAAGATGCTTTTGGCCTTTCATGAGGCGTGACATTGAAAAGTACTGTCGGGAATGCAACCGGTGTGTGGCCGCTAAAGCTGTACAACCAAAGGTTAGGACATTTATGGGCAGTTTAGTTGCCACCAAACCTCTAGAAGTACTGGCCATCGATTTCACTGTACTTGACAAAGCCAGTGATGGACGAGAGAATGTATTGGTACTTACTGACGTGTTCTCCAAATTTACCCAGGCATTCCCTACTCCAGACCAGCGGGCAAGCACAGTAGCTCGAGTACTAACAGAGAAATGGTTCTATACTTACAGTATTCCCAAGCGCATCCACAGCGACCAGGGGAGGAGCTTTGAAGGAGACCTGTTGAAACGCCTGTGCCAGATGTATGGTATCGAAAAAAGCCGGACAACACCTTACCATCCAGAAGGTAATGGCCAATGTGAACGATTTAATAGAATATTGCACGATTTGTTGCGCACACTTCCACCAGAGAAGAAGAAAAGATGGCCGCAATACCTCCCACAACTTCTCTTTGCCTATAATACCACTCAGCACCAGTCAACAGGCCTCTCACCCCATGAACTAATGTTTGGTCGAAAGGCCCAGCTGCCAGTAGACTTTCTCTTAGGTACAGCAGGTGAACACTCGGAACCCAAATCGGTGCAGGACTGGGTTGATGAGCACCAGGATCGCCTTCACTCTGTGTATGCATATGCCAGAGACAACTTGAAAGCAGCAGCAGAGCACAGAGCCCGGCAGCACAAGCCTACAGAAACTGAAATCATTGAACCAGGAACCTTAGTTTATCGACGAAACCACCCACCAGGGCGCCATAAAATCCAAGATGTGTGGGGTCCGACGGTGTACCAAGTTGTACAGCACCTGGATGACCATGGCAGAGTGTACAAGATAAGACCCAAAGATGGGGCAGGGGAAGAGAGAAATATTCACAGAACAGAGCTGCGGTTGCTCCCAAAGACATGGGTATCAGAACCTCCCGTGAGAATCACACCAACTGCCACTAAAAAAAAGGTATGCAGCTGACCACAGACCTGATGAGGAGGAAGATGACAGTGATTCCGAAAGCCCCCTATTCAGCCTTGAGCCATTGCCCCCCCCTGATCCGCCTGATCAGAACCCACCAGAGCCCACACTTTTGGCACCCATTTCCCCAGCCACTACCCCTTCTCATAATGATACACCCCTGGTTAGCCCGGCAAATAGCCCGCCCCTAGACCAGCCTATGGGTCAACCAGAATCCGAGGCAGTGCAGCGACGCTCTGCTAGGGCTACGGCCGGTCACAACCCAAATCCATTTCGATTGCCCCAGTCGGCTAACCAAGTTAGGTCAGGACATGTAGCATCAATACAGTCTGTAGGGGCAGCATTTAGGCCTTGGGTATGATGGGTTTCTAAGAGTAGGGGTCACCAGGCCACCGGGACGGTGACCTTTCAAAGCGGGTGCGAATGTAGCACTGGCCCTTTAAGGAAAGTGCATAAAGAGGGGTGGCCAGCTTTGTGGCCTCCTGTCTAGCCAGAAGCCTGGCTTGAATGTTTGTGAGAGAGACCTGGAGGCATGAGGGGTACAGACTAATTCTCGGTAAGACAATCTGAAACAAATGACATGGTTTTTATAACTCATTGTAGCAATAGTATAAATATAAGAGTTTAGATAGGCTGACAATATTAGGCCTGTTGTTAATTATACTAATATATATCTGTACTTCCAGAAGCCTCCAGGTCCTTTGAGCAGCAGTACCCTGTGGCTGTGCAGGCCTTTATCAATTGGAGCCATGAGCATATATTGACTATTTGGGTATGTTTGTTATTTTGCTGTATTTTGTCATCTTGCTATAGGAGCCTAATGAATTGGGATGAATTGTTGGAGGGTTGGTCTAATGCTTTATTATTTGATTTTTGTAGGAGCTGAACTAACATCACTGTTTTTCCCACCGTGCCATATATATATATATATACTATTTTGACAATAGAGTGCAATAGAGTTGACTGAGGACAGAGCTATACTGGGCCATTAAGTAGCATTGCATGATTTTGATTTTGGTTTTGTTTATTTGTAGTTTGTTTTGATTTGCTTATTTGCTGATTTGCTTTTGGTTACTTATTTACTTTATTTTCTTTTGGTTTTGCATTATTTGGATTTGATTTGTTTAATTTCTGTATATTTAGTTTAGAGGCCCCGAAGCCCTACCCTTATTGCACCTTTGCCTCTTGAGTTTAGTCCCTTTTGCAGAACTCTAATACTAACAGCTTTCTTCCCTTCTGTATTTTAACCTGACTATTTTTATACCAACTGTTGAACACATTTTGATACATCAGCCTCTGGTTCTGTTAATTCTGAACCCGTACCTTCCTGGGGAACCTTACCTTGTTCAGTCCTATATATCTATATATATACAGTATATGGTTAATGTGTTTAAAGGATCCCTCACTCCTATATGTGTGGGTGGCGTAGTCATTGCTAAACATAGCCCTGCTACACTAACAATATTAAAAACTTTCTCTGTTCATGCATCTTATGATATAAACAAACACCAATGTTGCCTAACCCATTGCAAATGTACCTACATGTCCTTTTGAACAGTTCTAGCAAAAGTAAGCACATGCTGTACTAGCTTTGCCTAACATCCAGTGTCATAAAAGTAAAGCTATAGCCTTAGAGAGCTTTCTCCAGTTGCACGAACCGTTATCAATCTAGTACCTCAGTAGATTTAGGATCTAATTGAATTTCTGAAAATCTGATTACATCTCCTCTAATGTATTGAGTGGGCCTGAATGAAAATGGAGGAGAATGGAGAGAAAGGGTGCAGTGTAATCATTTATTCCTTTATTATATTTAGTGCAAATACTGGAGTTGTTACAATAACATTCTAGTTATTAGTGATATGAACACAATATGAACACAAACATTTAAAAGAAACTTGTCTATAGTCATAGCTGCTACATAAACATTATTTTGACTATACTTTTAGAGAATGTATCCAATGTTATGCTCTTCATGTCAGCAATAGTTTAAAAAGCCCTAATTAGTGATACATATAAAGATAAAAAAAACTGTAGACACCAACTGCATAGAAGAATAGCTAGTTGCTGTCAGCTGCATTTTGGGGCTGAAATAGGTTTGCCTATATTTGTACTGTTTGTATGCACTGTAAATAATTTATGATAGGGTAGGAAGTTCCAAATAGCATATTTAACATAATAGCATATTGTATAAATTTGACTCCTTTCTTTAAAAAAAAAATGTTTGATTTTGTTTTGTACTGTGATTGTGCCAATGTGAGCTCTACCAAGGTAAATTCCTTCTCTGAGCAAAATGTATTTGACCTGTAGTAGTGACGCAGAATCTGATTTTCAATGATTGCTCTATACCTGCAAAAGCTGCAAATGGTATTTCTGCAGCTAAATGAGATACCACCTACCAGGCTCCTATAGGCTAATCAGCATCAGTCTCTTTTCCTGGTAAAACTACAAACGAGAAACGATGGAGCTTGTATGAAAAATAATTTCAACTCACTTGTCTACAACTGTAAACCTGTGATGTGACAAATAAAGCTGATTCAGAATGTTCTCATCTCCCGCATTTGCATTCCTTTCACTGGCTTCTGGTTGCTGCATGCCTGCTGCCTGAACCCAGTACAAGTGATTACTGGTGCCTTCAAGGCAATCAAGGGCATGGCGACTCCTCAGGACGTGATCCCCACACCCCTAACCACTCACTCAGATCAGCTAACACAGGATGTATGTTTGGACCCTTCTCTAAAACACCTTGGCTCCACACATAAAGACTCTTCTTCCTCCTAGCTCCCTGGCTGCAGGAATAACCTTCCCCTCGTAGTCTGGAATGCACACTCACTCCCCATTTTCCGTTGCAGTCTGAAAACTCACCTCACCCTATAGCACTCCTCTTTCATTGTACCCCTTACTTGTCACCTATTTTGATAGATGCAGCTATTATGTTGGCTACATAATGTTATGTTATTTAGATTTGTCTTTGCTCGACCACAAAGGCTAAGAATGTTATTTAGGTAGCACGTTATTTAGGCAAATGCTTCCTTTAATGTTTACCTGGTATCCTTGTTTATTTGAAGCATTACATTGTTTTCTTTGCACGCTATTTGCAACTAAGTCGATCTGGATGAGGGTGTCTGTCAATGTCTAAATTGGGAACGGCAAATGTGCATATTATTATTCTTAGATGAAAGAGAGCCAGAGCCCAGATAAGAGTTGTTATGTTAAGTGTTGACTACTTTAATGGCACCATGAATCACAAACAAGAGCAAATTAAGTGATATGATCAAAGAAAGTAAGCGGGGGTGTGATATCCATTTTTAATGCCACCGAGGTGGCATCAAGGAGTTGAAGTGTGTCTGAGTGCCTGTGTGTGTGTGTGTGTGTGTGTGTGCGTGTGCGTGTGCGTGCGTGCGTGCGTGCAGGAAGCACTACCACCATTTGGCTCCAAGCGTCACACTGGATTTTATCATCATCATAAAAATAAATAAATAAATACAGACGAATTAACAAGAATACAAGGTTATATCAATTAAAACACAATTAAAATAAAGCATCACTAAATACAAATAGAAGTGTATGAATTGACCATGTGACTAAAAATAGATCAATAAAACCATGAGAACACTCGGAACAAAAAAGAACGCCAAAATAATAATAAGCTGGGCGATGACAGTTAAAATCAATAAAAATGGCAATTCAATCTTGTTCCCAGCATGTGGGGCACAGTAACAGTAAAAGCAGATCTTCCTAACGCTGTGTGGATTTTTGGAACCTGCAGGGTGAGACATGTTTGTGAGTGGGTTACCGTAGTAGCTACCAACATTCCAAAAGAGCAGGGCTGAGAGATGGAGGGAAGCTTTTGCAAAACATCATTATAAATAAATAAAAACAAACGCTGATCCCTCCACACTGATAGACCAGGTAGTGAAGAGATCGGCATGTGTATGCGTGTGCGGCTGTGCGCATGCATGTGCACACATGCAGCATACGAATGTGTCAGAGGCGCAAGGCCATGATAGCTAAAACTTCCTAACTGTGTTCACTAACCTTGGAATTGTGTAGATGTGTTGAACTTGGGGTATATTTGACCATTTCAGTCAAACAACTCTAGGATACCTTGCTTACAGTAAATCTCTCTGGATTAAGAGCGTCTGCTAAATGCCCTAAATTGTAAATTGTAATTGGATTGAAATAAATATATTTATTGAGAATAATATAATATTTGTTGAGCATAAATATCTATAAGCACAACTATTTCTTTGCGTCAAGGCTATGTCTCAATTCATTCATGAACCTGATGAAGACTGTTTAAGTCAAAACGTTGCAAATACACAGTGGGAGCATACAGTATGATGGCGTGCAGATATTTTTGTTGTTGTATTTTTCAACTCATTCGTTCCCTGTAAGCATGAATATATTTACAATAAATAAATGATCTGCCATATAGATATGACAGGGAATTCAAACCCGGGTCTACCGTGTGGATGAAGCCAATCTTATTCATTATAACCTAAAGGGGAATATTCCCCCTTAGCCGGGGGAGATATTAGGCTTTTGGGCGTCAAGGCAGAGGCTCACAATGCGTCGCGATGCGACGCATTGTGAGCTTGTAGATCGGCTATTTTCGAATGGCCGAAATATATAGGGTTGAAGTGGTTAATTTGAAAAAAAGAAAGAAAAGGAAATTGGAAATACTCCAGTAAAGTACAAATATCTCAAAATTGTACTTAAGTACAGTACTTAAGTAAATGTACTTAGTTACTTTCCACCACTGTCTGCTACCCATGCGTGTCCATCTGCATGTTCATGACTGTGCCAGGAAGCAATCATGTGAGTGCATATCCAAGCACTTGCATGCATGCATGCATTTGTGTGAACCATTGACTGTACAGTATGTACTGTAAACGTGGATGTCACAACATTGATGATTTGAATGGTCTTGTTTTAAAGCTTAAACAAGGTGTTTATGTGTGCTTTGCTCCCCATCTTGGGAAAAAGCGACCTTTGACACCAACTGCATAGAGGAATAGCTACACGGAGAGTGGTAAAGCAGTACAAGGTACCCATATCGACTTACAGTATACAGAGCATAATGCATTACACCCACGTCTTGTACGAAAACCAGCTATAAACAACATGAAATATTTCTATTTGCTTCATGTCAGCTTGCTTGCAATGTCTGTAAACTAGCCTGTTACATAGTCAGTGGGTCTAAATAATTATGTATGTAACTTTGCGCAATCAAAGAATAGCAAGCTGGCATAATACGATAACGGGATATTCAATAGTCTATAGTTTCCGCAAACAATGACTTGAAATCAATCAATTTACCATACCGAAGAAGAACTTGAGTGCAGAAAATCCCCAGATTATCTGCCCATTGTAACCGAAAGCTCTGGTAGAAAAAAACAAAAAACAAAAAAACAAAAAACCTTAAATTACACATAATATGCAATACCGGCATATCTCCATTTTTTCAGGGGCTATGACCCTGTGGCCATTCCTCTTTTAACTTCCTTGGTTTGGTGTCAAAATGAGCCTCAAAGCTTGAGGTTCTGGTGTATGCTAATGCAGGCTAGTGGAGTTTTACTGACATCTTTTACTGACATACTCTGATACAGTACATGTAATATCACCAGAAGAAGAGGAATACCACCGCGTCCGTGCCTCAGCCAGAACAAGGCAGGTCCGGAGAGGACACTGGAGCAGCTCGGACATTTAAGCCTTTTTTTATTTTAAGGTGCTAGCAGAGGTGACTGACATTTCGATGTCTATGACATCTTCCTCAGAGTTATGAATGCCGAGGGCTGAGGAGGCATTCAAATACAGAACAGTGGCAGAGGTAGTGCTCTCAATTAGCCAATAGCAAATGTGTGACAATAATATAATCTGCACTGTTCTACACGTGGCAGTCTCAATGGAAAGTCCATTAGAGAATAAAAACACTTTCATTCACGTGTCATCATGGATCACTAAGAGCAATAATGCTTAAACAAATTACAACAAGTTGCAAAAAGGTACGTCAATATGACAAAGTCTGTGAAAGACATGCTCCATACAAAGAGATATAGATAGGGACCTACAAAAACAGTATTCACAGAATAAGGGCTTAGGAATATCACCACTTGCTGTGTTTAGCCACAAAGGATTTCTGACATCCCTGTTCAATCACAACTAATTGCCACATGATAATGACTGGTCTTCCTGGTGGACATATTCTTGTTGCCTACTTGCCTTACTCTGAAACAATTGTGTGTTCCAATTACAATGTAGAGTAGCTACTGGCTACCATCTTAATTTAACTAGGAGTCTCAATCAGAGTACCTGCGACTAATATATATCCCATCTTTCCACACATACTGTATACAATCTTCCCTAGTAGCAAAGGAGGAAACATTGTTTATAAAGCGAAAAATAGATGGTATAATTTTCATAAATATAGCAACAAGTGCAACCATGGGAGATACATAACAGAGCAATAGTAAACTGTTTGGATTTCAGTCAGTTGTGAACTTTGAAAACATCGACATAAAGCAGAGTCAGAGCGCCCTTGAAGTCTCAACTTTTGAAGAAATTGAACAATATTCTATTGCAGGTAAACAGAACTATTAGTGGAATAGTGCTTTAGGCAACTCATGTAAACAGTTGTCCTTATTCTGAATGATAATCCCATTATTGAGTGCTATAGGGACTCACTCGTAGGGAGTAAACATTGCCTATGTGTGTCCCTGTGGCATCTTGGGTTTGAGTCTGGCCTGTGGCTTGCAATGTGTCATCTCATATGCCCTCTTCCATGTCTCTGCTGTGTCTAAATAAGAGCTTAAACAAATGAACTCTTGCGTCCCTTTTCTGGGCATCTCATAATACTGTAGGTGATAATTTGGCGAAAACAGTCCATCAATGCCACAATGTGAGTATGCTACACGTTGGTGTGTTTGTAGGTCGGCTATTTTTGGCGAAGATATTTGCTGAAGAGGGATTAAATACCTCGGGTCCTTTGTAAGTGAAGATGGCAGATGGCAGCTCCACAAAAGAGATAAAAGCAAGAATTGGCATAGCAACATCAGCCATGACCAGACTGGCCAGTATTTGGAAAAGTAACACTATCAGCTTCCCAGTGAAGGTCAGACTTTACAAGTCACTTGTACTCTCCACCTTACTCTATGGCTGTGAGAGCTGGACACTCACAGCGAACACTGAGCGCAGGATACAGTCCCTTGAAAGCAAGTGCTACAGAAGAATGCTACATATATCATATAAAGAACACCGGACAAATGATTATGTTAGACAATTAGTTACAGTACCACCCATGCTGGAGAACAGGAGCCTCTACTCTCAACAGTAAAACGTAGCTAACTGGCCTGGTATGGTCATGTCAAAGACCATCCTACTGGGGACAGCGGAGGGAAAGCGGAGAAGAGACAGGCAGAGGAAGTCCTGGACGGACAACATCAAGGAGTGGGCTGGCTGCAGGCAGCTTCCAAACCCTGCTACGCACAGCAAAAGATTGAGAGCGCTGGAGATTCCTGACTGCCCAAGCATCCACCATGACACCCCTACGGCCCCCTAGGCCATGGGATGAGTGAGTGAGTGAGATTAAAGGAGGGGGCGCATAGACCCCTGGGAGATCCCGGTCAGGTTTAAGGGTTAATCTTACAAATATTTAAGCAATGACTTTGCAGCCCCGCAAGGGTTTCACTGATGTTTTATGTAGGTGGTGATTTATTTTTATTTTATTTGAAAAACGTATTTGTTTATATTTTGAAAAGAGAAAAAAAGTTGAGTAATACTATTCAACTAGACATTTCACAAAGTCTTTGCTGGCAAGATTCAAAAAGAAAAAACATCTAACCTCAGAGTACTGTAACATGAAAAGTCAGTTATCAGAGCCAATGTGATGAAAAGTCACACACGCCTTTTTAACAGTGGGACCTCGTAATCTTAATCTAAATGGATAAACGCATGGCTATGAAAAGGACAGTAAAACACTAAGATTACACACAAGATATAACAACTCTGTTTGTTCTCATTTCTACTTGAATGAAACACAGCCTTGAATGCCATTATTGAACAAGGCACTGCTGTGGATTCAAGTTGATTACATGGTACTTATGGGACATGTGTCTTGCTTTGAAATGTAATCTTGTCCATCCAAGCTCCACGTAAGTGGTCGTGTGAAATTCAATCACATTTATCTGGAGTGAAATGGGAGTCATCCCCCCCTCTCTGCCTCCCACGTCACTCTAAAAGCCTCCCGGGCCATGTGTGTACTTAGGCTGTCCATCCCTTGCTGCTCTCACTACATGCATTACATTGGAGATGTCACGATTGCCCAAGTTCCAGGAGAACGCTGAGTCTGATCATTCATCACGCAGTCTCAAGGTTAGGCTCGATCTATGTGATTTATTTGACACATTCGACCGGTTCAAATACATTGCCTAATTCTCTCACACACAGTGTCTGTGTAGGACCCTGTTTGTAGTACAGTGTGTCTCTACACAAAAAAAAAAAGAAAGCCGACTGTGTGAGTTCCCACAACCTGAGCTTTTTTTATGTGAATTCATATCAGTGCCTCAGCCGGTTTCTAACCAGTGAGACAAGCCAGGCTATAATGGAAAATGTAATGCCCACCAAGGGTTGCAGTGGGGTGCTGATAACTGGAAGTAGACTTGAGAGTATAGGAAAAAAGTATGTACAATTATTCCCTATGTATTCCTCTTTTATTGTCCGCCAGGCTGGACATTTTATTTTAATAGTTGTAATAAGCAGGATATGGTATAATGATGGGGGCGGATGGGGACGTCCATCACTGAATGGGTAGAGAGTTTAAAAATGTTTTAACAGTATTTTCGGTGTTTCCATAGAGGAAATGCTATGTGGTTACTACCCTGTCATATTCAACAATCTGACTGGTCGCTGCCCAGACTGGAAGGCCAACAGACATCTATCCAGTGCTTTATTTGTAAACTATTAGGTGCCGGAGCTCATGAACATGACTAAAAGTAGTTTCCTTTCTCTCTCTCTCTCCCCTCTCTTCCCTCCCTCTCTTCCCTCTCTCTCTCTCTCTCTCTCTCTCTCTCTCTCTCTCTCTCTCTCTCTCTCTCTCTCTCTCTCTCGGGGGTCCATAAGATTATTTCCACATGTCCTCTCATCAAGTTAAAACATTTATAACTACTTTGACATGAGGGGGAGGCGGGGCCTTTACTTTATTTGCGGAGTCCTCTGCAACTAAGTGAGCATAGGAGTCGGATCACCCGGCTCACGGGTGCAACAATTTTTCTAACTAATAATAAAGTGTTTAAATTGTGGCAATTTACAAACGTAACTCAGTTTCATTTCATCCACGGTCCTTTTCCATTGCAGGAAGGGACATTGAGGGGAAAATGTGAAAGCTGAATTAATAATAAATAGCCTAAAATGAAAATGTATGTGCATTTGAAGTGACGGAACACCTTCTACAGGTCCCGGAGCGCGCAAGGCAGGTTACAGAGCCGAGCTCCGGCCAGCTCTGGCACAAATTAATCCAGGACAAATACATCGGTTGAAATTGTCACAGATATGTTGGTCCCCCTCTTCATAGAGGGAGTACACGCAGGAAGAACAGAGACAGGTTGAAAAAGCCATGTTTCCTGGAGCATCCAACACTTCACAGCACTTACAATCCTCCAAGGAGGGGTTGAACAGGGGTTGAACAGGCCTCCCGCTGTTGAGGGAAAACCATGCACGCCACGGAGAGGACCTTGTCATTTTGACGTTAACTTATGAATGTTAAATAAGGCTGTGTTTTTTCCTTTGCTCTCTGCAGGCAAGCAAGTTGAAACTGACACAAATACGTCAGTGCCTTGCTTTGATACCTCGGCTTATCAGAGAGAACTGAGTAACCTAGTCTGCCTGTTGTATCTTAAGTCGGAGACTCCCAAAGCTTTTCTTTTTCCTTGAGCTGCTTATGGAAATGCTCAAGAGTGTGTTTGACTCTGTAATTTTATTTGATTAATTTTCTTACATAATGACTGACAGCCACTTTTGTGCAGCTTAATACCTGCAATCGTATGCATATTCAGACTGGTACCTTGCTCTCCTGACACACTGGGACGCTGCTGCTTATACACTAGAGAACCTTCATTCAGGCTATATTTTGAGAACAGTATTCACCTTCGCCGTTAAATCCATCACCTATTACCTAACAGCGGAAGCTATGGAATCTATTCATTCTTGGGGTAAAAATGGAAGCGGCCCTCCTTATGTCCTCCCTTCTTATTATACACCAGTAGTATGGGCTGGGAGAAAGGGGGTCACATCTCTCTCAGGCTTAGTGTTCGCTATAGGCTACCTCTACCATACTCTCCAGGCCAGACCCCTTTGAATGATTTAAGTGCCCCAGGATAAAATTATAAATAGATGATGGGGAAGGAAAACATGGGCACTCCTTTTGGGGCAGAACCCGACATGTATGGCAGAGAATATTGTACTCTATCAAAGCTGCAGTGCGACAGAATACCCCCGACCCACACCCCCCACACCCCCATACACACATTCGACGAAAGTGCATTTCAGACACTTTTATGTGGCTTTAGATTCCGTCTACAGTAAGGTCCATCTCAAGTCATAAATCTGCCATCCATTTCAAACGGACTGCCAGCTAGTGTCAACACTGCGGATAATTTAGAGATCTGAATACTTTCGGATTATATACATGGGGTTTGATTTGCTGGGGGTGGGGCGGGGGGTATCTATGCCTCTGCTTTAGATTACCCCCCTCTGGTCATTCATTTGTATCACCGCTGGGGATATCGCTTTATCGTGCTTCTGGTCAGACTGAATTAAATACATGCATTTCCTTCTGTGGAATGTAGACAGTTGGATTATGTTTGATATTTATGTTTGATTATATCATAATTTTACAACTTAATAAAAAATGTATAATACCTTTCTGCTAGGCCTCTATCCAGTTGGACAAAGAATAAAGCGCAGTGAGAGAATATTCATAGATATTTGTCTTTTACAAGCTAAAAGAGTAATTGCATTGACCTGGAAGAGGCCGGATAGACCAAGCATTGCACAGTGGTTCAGGGAACTGTCTTTATGCCTACCTCTAGAAAAAATCACATACATACTTAAGGACAAACAAGAGATGTTTCAGGAGGTGTGGGGTCGTTTTATACAGTATATGGAAAACAATAATCTGCCGCATTTAATGGAAGAATCTGGAGAAGAGTAGTGCAAAAACAAAAGAAAAACATACATTGGCATCACCAATGTATGTTTTTCTTTTGTTTTTGTTTTTTCATTGATTGTCTTGTATGATTTAATGTAATTGTCCATTTTTGTTTTCTGTTGTGTTTGTAATATAATGTTGAAATATTTTGTGAAATTTTCCTCTCCAATGAATCATCACCTTACCGTGGTGGAGAGGTTTGTGTGCCCCAATGAACCTGGGAGCTGTGTTGTCGGGAGCCTAGTGCTCCTGGTAGGGTCTCCCATGGCAAAGTGGTCTCGGGGGAGGGGCCAGACTAAGAATGGTTCACTAAACACTTCATGGACAATTCAAGACGAAGTGATGCGACCCGGCCCGGAGGAAGCCCGGGGCCCTCCTCTGGAGCCAGGCCCGGAGGAAGGGCTCGTCAGCGAGCGCCTGGTGGCCGGGCTAACCACGGAGCCCGGCCGGGCACAGCCCGAAGAAGGAACGTGGGCAGATCTTCGCCGCCACGTGGGCCCACCACCCGCGATCGGAACCAGTGGGGTCGGGTGCACTGTCAGATGGGTGGCAGTGACAGCAGAGGTTCCAGACGGACCAATCAGGGGCAGCAGAGGCTGACTTTTGGGACGTGGAACGTAACTACGCTGGTGGGGAAGGAGCCTGAGCTGGTGCGGGAGGCAGAGCGCTACCGGTTAGACCTGGTGGGGCTTGCCTCCACACATAGCAAGGACTCTGGAACCAAACTCCTGGACAAGGGGTGGACCTTGTTTTATTCTGGAGTTGCTCAGGGTGTGAGGTCTCAGGCGGGTGTGGGGATACTCACAAGCCCCCGGTTGAGTGCCATCACGTTGGGGTTCACCCCGGTGGACAAGAGAGTCGCCTCCCTCCGCCTAAGGGTTGATGGGGGGAAAACTCTGACTGTTGTCTGTGCGTACGCGCCAAACAAGAGTTCAGAGTATTCGGCCTTTTTGGATACCCTGCATGGGGTCCTGCATGGGGCTCCGGTGGGGGATTCCATAGTCTTGCTGGGGGACTTCAACGCACACGTGGGCAATGACGGGGATACTTGGACTGGCGTGATTGGGAGGAACGGTCTCCCTGATCTGAACCTGAGTGGTGGCTTGTTATTGGATTTCTGTGCTAGTCATGGACTGACAATAACAAACACCATGTTCAAACATAAGGATGCTCATAAGTGTACTTGGTACCAGAGTACCCTAGGCCAAAGATCAATGATCGATTTTGTAATCGTATCAGCTGATCTGAGGCCGCATGTTCTGGACACTCGGGTGAAGAGAGGGGCGGAACTGTCAACTGATCACCATCTGGTGGTGAGTTGGTTCAGATGGCGGGGGAAGCCTCTGGACAGACCTGGCAAACCCAAGCGTGTAGTGCGGGTGAACTGGGAACGTTTGGAGGAGACCTCTGTTCGGAAGGAATTTAACTCCCACCTCCGGCGGGACTTCTCTGGCATCCCTGTGGAGGTTGGGGGCATTGAACAGGAATGGGCAATGTTCAAAGCCTCTATTGCTAAAGCTGCGGCTGTGAGCTGTGGTCAGAAGGTCTTAGGTGCCTCAAGGGGCGGTAACCCTCGAACACCCTGGTGGACAGCGGTGGTCAGGGAAGCCGTCCGACTGAAGAAGGAGGCCTATCGGGGTATGATATCCCAGGGGACTCCAGAGGCAGTTGCAAGGTACCGACAGGCCCGAAGGGCGGCAGCCACAGCTGTGACGGAGGCTAAGCAGCGGGTGTGGGAGGAGTTCGGGGAATCCATGGAGAAGGACTTTCGGGCGGCACCAAAGTTGTTCTGGACGACCATACGGCACCTCAGGAGGGGAAAGCGGGGAACCATCCAAGCTGTATACAGCAAGGATGGGGCTCTGCTGACTTCAAGTGAGGAAGTCGTAGGGAGGTGGAAGGAACACTTTGAGGAACTCCTAAACCCAATGACATCAGACCCACCCTCCCTGACAGGAGCAGAGCCTGAGGATGATGGGGGATCGGCGTCAATCTCCCGGAAGGAAGTCACTGAGGTAGTTAAACAACTCCACAGTGGCAAAGCTCCGGGGGTTGATGAGATTCGTCCAGAAATGCTGAAGGCTCTGGGTGTTGAGGGGCTGTCTTGGTTGATACGTCTTTGCAACATCGCGTGGAAGTCTGGGACAGTACCGAGGGAGTGGCAGACTGGGGTGGTGGTCCCACTTTTCAAAAAGGGGGACCAGAGGTTGTGTGCCAATTACAGAGGTATCACATTACTCAGCCTCCCTGGGAAAGTTTATGCCAAGGTACTGGAAAGGAGGGTCCGGCCGATAGTCGAACCTCAGATTCAAGAGGAGCAATGTGGTTTCCGTCCTGGTCGTGGAACAACTGACCAACTCTTTACTCTGGCAGGGATCCTGGAGAGGGCCTGGGAGTATGCATATCCGGTCTACATGTGTTTTGTGGATTTGGAGAAGGCATATGACCGGGTCCCCCGGGAGTTTCTGTGGGAGGTGCTGCGGGAATATGGGGTGAGGGGGACCTTGTTGAGGGCCATCCAATCTCTGTACGCCCAAAGCGAGAGCTGTGTCCGTGTGCTCGGCAGTAAGTCGGATTATTTTCCAGTGGGGGTTGGTCTCAGACAGGGCTGCGCCTTGTCACCTATCCTGTTTGTGATTTTCATGGACAGGATCTCGAGGCGAAGTCGTGGCGGAGAGGGTATACGGTTCGGTGAGCTAAGGGTTGCGTCACTGCTTTTTGCGGATGATGTGGTCCTGATGGCACCATCGGTCCGGGACCTTCAGCTCTCACTGGATCGGTTCGCAGTCGAGTGTGCGTCGGCTGGGATGAAAATCAGCATCTCCAAATCTGAGGCCATGGTTCTCAGCAGGAAACCGGTGGATTGTGCAGTCCGGGTAGGGAATGAGGCTTTGCCCCAGGTGAAGGAGTTTAAGTATCTCGGGGTCTTGTTCACGAGTGAGGGGAGGACGGAGCAGGAGATCAGCCGGAGAATCGGAGCAGCAGGAGCGGTATTGCAGTCGCTGTACCGCACTGTGGTGACGAAAAGAGAGCTGAGCCAGAAGGCAAAGCTCTCGGTCTTCCGAGCAATCTTCGTTCCTACTCTCACCTATGGTCATGAAGTGTGGGTCATGACCGAAAGAATAAGGTCGCGGGTACAAGCGGCCGAAATGAGTTTTCTCAGACGGGTGGCTGGCATCTCCCTTAGAGATAGGGTGAGAAGTTCGGTCACCCGGGAGAGACTCGGAGTAGAGTCGCTGCTCCTTCGCTTGGAAAGGAGCCAGCTTAGGTGGTTCGGGCATCTAGTACGGATGCCTCCCGAGCGTCTCCCTAGGGAGGTCCTCGCTGCACGTCCCACTGGGAGGAGACCCCGGGGCAGACCAAGGACCAGATGGGCGGATTACATCTCCACACTGGCCTGGGAACGCCTCGGGATCCCCCAGGAGGAAGTTGCTAATGTTGCTCAGGAGAGGAAGGTCTGGAGCTCTCTGCTGGAACTGTTGCCCCCGCGACCCGACTCCGGATAAGCGGTTGAAGATGGATGGATGGATGGATGGATTTTGTGAAAAGAAAGGAAAAATAAATAAACATATTGTTGAAATAAAAAGTATAATACAAAAAGTTGCTACTTTGGGAAATAATGTTCTAAATGCTTCCATTTATTTATACTTTCTTCTGATTCTGATCGTTTTTTACGGCTGGGTGAGTGATTGGCCCAAGCAGTTGGGTGGTAGAATACGTGGAGCATTTCACTTAATTAGGGAGCAAGATATCAGCAGAGATGGAGGAGCAGACAGGGATATAGAGCTTCGAATCGGCAAAGCACAGCTGGCATTTAGGATATTGCGTTTTGCATTTTCGATATTGCATTTAGGATATATTAATCAAAGCAGCTCTCTAACAACACCAAGATATGGATCTTCAACACCAACCTGAAGACTGTCCTGCTCTATGGCTGCAATATAGTTACTACCATCAAAAGGAGGAAGTGGAACTAGATAGGCCACACCCTTAGAAAGGACACAAATAACATCACAAGACAGGCCCTGGACAACTCACAGGGAAAGAGGAAACAGGATAGGCCGAGAAACACCTGGAGACGTTCCACACTCCAAGACCTAAAGAACATCGAAGTGAGCTGGCAGGAAGCAAAAGCCCAGGCCCAGAAGAGAGTGAGATGGAGGGCTCTGGTGAATGCCCTATGCCCCTCAACGGGGTAAAGAGGATTAGTAAGTTATCTATTTATACATGTACGTATCTATTTATTTAAAAATAGCAAAAGTAGCAGATCTATAACCTCACAACACATTGCCAATGCGATTGCTTTGTTGTTACAAATTGTACCCTGAAACTTTACAACTTGAGGAAAGCTCACAGGAATTTGGTTGAAGCAATCCCCCAAGTCAAATCCCTGTGATTCTTCTCCTGCTGCTATAGGTATTCCTCTTGTAGTGTCTCCACACTTCATTTAACAGAACTAGACCATGTCTAGTGCTGCCTGAACGTGAGCACAATAAAGAAAACCACTCTTGGGTTTTTACCAGAACTAGACCATGTCTAGCGCTGCCTGAACATGAGCGCAATAATCAAAACCACTGGTGGAAAAAGTGCAATTCTATTTGACTGTAAAACGGTTTTGTTAATTTGATGCTTCTTACAGAGAGGGAACAATAGAGAAGAAATGGGGGAGGAATGGAGTGAGAGAGGAGAGAGACGTATCATGTAAGTCCCCTGGATGTTGGTGGATCTATTTTTGTCTTGGCAGGGACTGAGCATAATATGCTAAAACAGGAAATGAATGTTCGGTTTGAATTAGAATCCATTTGCTGCCATGGACAGCAGTGTGTTGGAGTCTGACTGGGACGCAATATTAGTATTCAGTCTCCCGCTGCCCAGAAGTCACCGTGAGAACTTATCAGGACCTAGAGGAGCTCACGCAACAGCTATCTATCCTTCCAGAGAAAATGAGAATTATATGGCTTAACCCATAAAAAACGGGAACGTATCTGTGTAACCACTTAAACCATTATTTTATACTTTGGCTATTCAAAAGTAGCACATATAAAAGCTCACACATATACGAGCTTGTAGATCTGCTATTTTTGAAAAATCGTAAAAATGTGTGCAAATCTTTGAAAATATTTATTTTTAAAGAAAACATTTTTAACTCAAATCTTTGCTTCTGGGGGGTCCCTGGAGCAAAATATTTTGTGATGGGTATCGGCGGCCAAATACATATCATTTTGGAGGTCCTGGACATCAGGTTTGAGAACCACTGATATAGTAACATAAGTTTTTTCAGAAAACTGTTAAGATTTAGAAGACATTTTGGAGAATCGCAAACCTCAGGCCTTAATGGGTTAACAATGTAATTGAAGTAAGTCAATGGTTTCCACACCTGGACACACTGGTGTCCAGGTGTTCAAAACAACTATGCAAAAAGTTATACATTATTTTAATTTGTTTTACAATACAGTATCAGTTTTATGCACACTAATTTCCCAAGGTAAATTCTATATCCTAAAAACACCTTTTAAACACTTTCAACCTGGCATCCCTATTTTAGGCATGTCATTATAGGTGACAACCCTATAACCCTAACCCTATTTATATATATTTTTATCATTTTTTCCACTAATGTTCAAAAATAACTAAAACAGCAGATCTAAAAGCTCACAACGCATCTCATCGCGACATGCCATGAGCTTGTAGATTAGCTATTTCCGCTATGTATACAGAACCGAAGGCTGACATTCAAAGACCCATTTGAGTTTTTCAATATCACATCTGTGTTCCAAAAATGACAAAATGAGTCAAATCGTCTGACTCATTTTGCCATTTTGGGAACATGGTTATGAAGCATTTGATGCTGAAAATAAAGGGCCTCCCAAAAATTGACTACAATTCTAGTATTCTAGATTAGAACGACAACATCTTCCATTACACATGCGGCCCTCCTGGGGCCACCGGATCACATAATCAGCACCATGTGGCGTTAGATTGGATTTTTAATTTCTATAGGAGAATGGCGTTGTCAGTTCTTAGTTGTTTCATCAAACAAACTAAATAATAACACATACTGTTATCAAATGTCAGTGAGGACAGTGAATCATGTGATTCCCTACTGTAGTTTCCAATGCTACTTCCGGGTACCACCGCAGAATTTATTTGATTTTCAACACAGACGGTATTAAATATAACTAAATATCACAAACAACACAAAGCCACCTCCCTGACAGAATCGCCAGACTTTTTGAAATATTTTTTTTGTAATACAGTTATTATATAACGTGATTAAAAAAGAAATGTCTATTTTAAATGGGAAAAACAATTCTGTGACCCTGGGAGCATGGGTTTGACATCAGGACTTCTGTACTATATTCAGGTGTGCCTTGAGATTTAGACTTGCCCATTGCTGTGTCTTGGGCACAAAAAGTTGAAAACCAGCTAGTGAATCTTTAGGGGAGGACCTCTCACACAACGTATGTCTATTTGCGTATGTCTATTCTCAAAAGTAATATCGTCAGGCTTTACTGCTTTACTGGAAAGTTTAGGCTTAGATAAGTTTAGTTTTACACTCTCCACACTTGCTGTGACTGCGTATGGGTTTCTTCCCAAGGCCTCTGGTTGTCAATGGTATGTGGTGAATAGAATCCTAACCAATCCTCTCTTTCATTCCTCATTTCAGGGGGCGGGTGTGGGGATGGGGGGATTGTGGAGGGGGGGGCACTGGGTGTACTATGAATGGGAGCTCTACAAAGCATTCCTTTTCATGAGAATGAATCCCCTTTTAGCCAAAGTTCTCATCCACGACCAGTGAGGCAAAGACCTGGAACTAATTACACTAACGAGTTCAGCCAGAGCCCCATGTAATAGCTAGTGAGTAGAATCATTAACAAACGTTCAAAACATAGAGCTGTACGTGCAAACATAGGCCTACACACACACTCGCACACTCGCACGCACGCACGCACGCACACACACACACACACACACACACACACACACACACACACACACACACACACACACACACACACACACAGCCATACAGTAAGTACAAATACATTACAGAACCAAGCTGCTGATTTCATCAATAAAATGTAAAAACTAGATTCTACTTTTTTTTTCTGTGTGAGGTGCGCTGTAACTAGTCTTCTATATACAACAGCAACACTGCTGCTCAACATTACTCATGACAGCCTGTGCCTAAAACCAACTCAAGTATGACAGCCGCATAGGGTTTAGATTCCAGACCAAAAGCCAACAGGAGCCTGTCGTGACAGAAACTGAACATGGAGGAATTTAAATCTGAATGCATTTTTTTTTTTTGCGTAGAGAGAAACATCACATTGGCACCGAGCCCACTGCAAGGAGAGCGCCTGTGCCAGCCAATACTCTAAGAGGGACTGACTGACAATAAGTAGTGTGCAAGCAGCAGGGAAGCAGCACAGGCTCCAGGGATCGGTCACAGACTGTGGAGAAGGGCTCAGTCCAAGGTTGACAGTACTGAGCCAAAACCAGGCCAGCCGGTGGGTGGTCTAATTGGGGTGTAAGGTAGGCTACAGTGCACTGGGGTTTGTAAAACGTGACAAAAAAAACAAAACAATAGAAGGTGCATCTGTTACAACACCAGTGATTCTCAACCTTTTTAATTTCAAGAATCCCAATTTGATATGCATTTGGCCATTAGACCCCCATTCGTTGAGATTTTAATCCCTCCCAATTAATTGTTTTTCTCTTTAAATGTAAGACTTGGTTTGGCCCCATGGTCTATAATTTGGTACAGAATTCCTTTATTGTAGCCTTATCGAACTAACTATTATTGTGCATTCTCTAGTCCAGATGTATTTACCTGTAGCCTATACATAATACTGGTGAAGATTAACTAGCCTATACAGAATTTAGCCAGTGACCCCCTGGAATACCCTCAAGGACCCCTGGGGGTCCCCGAACCCCACGTTGACAACCACAATGTTGAGGTTTGGGAAGGAGGACATAATATATGACAGAGCCTGTTGTGTAAAGTGAGCATATTATGCAAATGGTCAGTGAAATGTGAAGCACACTCAAAGCAAACTCAAAAGTCTCCCGCTGGGGAGACCTTGTATGACACTGTCATTGTCACTGTCACTGCATGACTAATAGGTCATCCAGACAGGTGCGAATGGAGGAATATCGTAATATAGCCAATTATCAATGGCAAAACCAAAACTTAAAGACCACATGCTTCCAGCTACAATATCAGACGCTTACCAATATATCATCAATATTAGACTAGTCTATAGCCTACTAAATGAGCAAGAAATGTTTCCACTTATAGCATATTTTTACTTTCCCTTAATCCCTTTCCTGACAGCCATTTGGTTAATGTCTTGTTTTTGAGACGCAGGCTTTGCATAGAAGAAACCACAAAGACAACTCCTAGTTTGATTGATGGCAACGGGTGCGAATTCACACCCGAGATGCTGACCTGTATTTCGCGGCAGCGGATCACCCACTACATTCATCTCACAAATGCCATTAATCATCGGTAGGCTAATGAGGGACCGAGCCTCATTAGTCATAATGGAAGCCCAAACGCCAAAGGAACAAAGCCTGATCCCACTTGACAGTTTTCCATTTGTTATGTTAATTTTCTTTAAAAATATTAAGAAATCATATAAGGCATTATATAGGCTACTCACCTAAGACAAGGCTACAAACAACAAACAGCGACTTGGGACTTTCCTTTTTTTTCTTATACGCTTCACGCCCGGTCGTACAGCATTGCAAAGACTGCTTGAATGAAGTAGGTTCCTTATAGTAGCGATCGATGTCCCCAAGGAGATGCACGGTGCTTAGGAAATACTAATAATACCTAGATATGTATTTCAAAGCGCTTGCCCTGACAGTTAATTCTGCGCGAATATTGCAATGTGAGGATCGTGTTTCTGTTCCTCCAGACAGAGTGAGACAGTTCAAGAGGCTTGGACTGGACAGCTCCCGGTGCTGAAATCTGTTCCCCCGTCCTTCTCGTCCACTCTCCTTGAGGAGAGAGAGAGAGAGAGAGAGAGAGAGAGAGAGAGAGAGAGAGAGAGAGAGAGAGAGAGAGAGAGAGAGAGAGAGAGAGAGAGAGAGAGAGAGAGAGAGAGAGAGAGAGAGAGAGAGAGAGAGAGAGAGAGAGAGAGAGAGAGAGCTAGTGGTGGAAAAAGTATGCTACTCAATTGTTTTACTTAAGTAAAAGTATCAATACTGCAATGTAGAAATACTCTGTTGCGAGTAAAAGTCCGGAATTCAAAATGGATACTTGAGTAAAAGTACAAAAGTATTGGCGTCAAAATGTACTTAAAGTAGGCTACCAAAAGTAGAAAGTACTTATTATGCAGAATGTCCCATTTCACATGAAAGATTTTCATAGATCGGCTATTTTCAAATGGCCAAAATGTAAAGGGCTGAAGTGGTTAATGTATGTTTTGTGATAATTATTCAAATCTGCAAATTAACTAGTATTAAAGTTTTCAAATAATTGTAGTGGAGTAAAAGTTTTATATTTGGCTCCGAGATGTAGTGGAGTAGAAGTAAAAGTACTGAAAATTTGAAATACTCCTGTAAAGTAAAAAAGACCTCAAAATTGTACTGTACTTGAGTAAATGTACTTAGTTACTTTACACCACTGCTTGACGCACACTTTGCAGATGGCCAAAGAAGCACAACTTTGGATCAAGGATTTATCACCATAATTGAATTGCCCTCCTGCAAGACCCCATGAGTCAGTCGTGATCATTTAGGTTAATAACTTGTGAGCTTCTCACAGTGGTGGAAAGGAATGTACATTTACTTAAGTACTGTACAGTACAATTGTGAGGCATTTGTAGACTACTTGAGCAGGCTATTTCCAATTTCCAATACTTTCACTCCACTATACATCTCAGAGGCAAATATTGTAGGCCTACTATTACTCCACTACAATTATTTGACAGTTTTAGTTACTAATTACTTTGCAAATCTAAATTATTATATTATAAAACACACATAAATAGCCCTATTTTATACATAGAAAATAGCCGATCTACAAACTCACAAGCGTTGTGAGCTTGTAGATCTGCTATTTTCAAACGTTTTAGTACTTTTACTTTTGGTACTTTAAGTATATTTTGATGCCAATACTTTTGTACTTTTACTCAAGTAACATTTGGCCTTTTACTTGTAACAGAGTAGGCTATTTCTACATGGTGGTATTGCTTTTGATCAAGTAAAATTAAATATCCGAGTACTTCTTCCACCACTGATCACGGATTTATCACTATAATTGCATGATTCCCCTCCCACAAGACCCCGTGAGTCAGTCGTGATATTTAATAACTTGTAATAACTTTAGATGGACTCATCTTCATTGGCCAGAGCTGGAAACAAATGACGTTTACAGCTATACTTCTTCCATAACCAATAACTTTACGCTGACATTTAAAACGTCATCATACATCGATGTTGGAAGCCCCTGTCCCATCCCGCATGTGTGTGTGTGTGTGTGTGTGTGTGTGTGTGTGTGTGTGTGTGTGTGTGTGTGTGTGTGTGTGTGTGTGTGTGTGTGTGTGTGTGTGTGTGTGTGTGTGTGTGTGTGTCACAGCAGTGAATCCTGAAATCAGGAGGGCGTTGATGGGCTGGTACATGCCAGAGGGTAGACATCTTTCTATTAAAATATTACCTTGTGATGTGACTGTTCTGAGAAAGACTATGAAACACTGCAACTCACAAACAGCTTAATAGAGATCCATAGAAACAATCCATTCGTATAATATACATCTGAACCAAGAATGTGGGACTATTTTGAATCCGAAGATACACAGATTATATTGTTTTGTTTAAAGGTCATATAAAATAACCCTTAGCAATATTTACACAACAAAAAGGAGACTGAAGTTAAGATTGTAATATTTGGATAACAATAAATGAAGCTGAACTCCAAACAAGCCCAGCGTGGTCACTGAGTGAATGCTGAGATCATCCACATCACATCCATTATTTGGGTAGGCTACTATCACTCAGAGAGAGAACCACCCCTTTGCACTGCAGTGCTGAGAGCAGTGTGTGACTGCAATTCTACTACCAGCATAAGAAATCAACCATCAGCGATGCAGCACACTGTACGTATGGTCAGAGTACATTTTCACACTGATAGCTTTCTCTCGAATCATACAGTAAAAAAAATAAATGGAAAAAGTCCATCAAATATCTTATCACAATACAACACTTCTCTGCTTGGGGTGCATGACATTGCAAAGCTCCACACAGCGAGGCCACCGAATACTAGCAGAACATTCATTGGTGACGGATAATGGAGTGCCAAAATGAATAATAAACAATATAACAGAAAAGTCCCGGGTGCTAGTTTAACTGAGAGCATGACAATGGCACAGCAAGGTTTGTTTTTACACTAAGGGTTATGCTGTTCCTGTAGCGAAACGTCTCATAGTAAGGGGATCATGATGCAAGTTTGAGAGTAAAATATCTAGTCCAACTCTGAGAATCTATGATCCTGAATGGAAGTGTTGATTCAACCACTTTATCCCTGGTTTTCCTATTTTGGGCAGATTAAAATAAATAAATCATAATAATATTTCCCCCCCAAAATATCGAAAATAGACGATCATGTAGATCGGCGCTACTTAACAAATGGGTCCATCCCATTTGACTAAGTCCAAGTTCTTCGAGTTAAATCAACACTGAGGTTTAGACTGTGTATGGTGAATACATATGCCTATACACATGGCTATGTGGTTATTTCAAAGCCTGCTGGTTCAAATGGAAGGCTGTGCATTATTGATGAGGAGGTAAATGCACAATGACCCCACGGGGTCTCTGGGTGCGTCGGCCTCTCTTCTCTGCTAAAGACAAGAATGAAGACAAACCTGATTCATACTTCATTGTATGACGGTGTGCCGCACAGAAAATAGCTGATGTGCAAGCTCACAACACGTCGCGATGACATGTTATGAGCTTGTAGATAGGCTATTTTCGGCGTGCCACACCACTGTACGGCGGGGTATAAATTATTAAGCATAATGGCTAGTTGCATCTACAATGCATAGGAAACCCAACCCCGGCATCTATAACCCACTATGACACTTTGTCCCCTGCACACTGCACTCCCCTTTAGTTTGTACGTCATGCATAAGCTACAGTATAGATCTTTTTGTATTTCTGTATTGATAACCTCATCAGAACCATAGCTATTTCTAACTGTATTACTGCATATTTGGTTGCTGGATTGTGATTGACGGTGGTCACTGGTCTTTCGGGGGAGGGGTAAGAAGTAAAAGAGAAAAAAAAGGAGAAAGGAAGTCACGGTTAAAACAATTCAAATGAGACTGTTCAGTATTTAGACAATCTGAAAATGTGCTTTTGATGAGCCCTCTTATACGGCAGAAAGCCTGTCCGCTTCAATGAATAGCCTCATAATAATCATACTTCTGGTGTGCTTTGAGGTCAGCACAAAGTCAAAGTCTTCAAGTCTGTACTGTCCAGCTGCATCCCTATTAGCATTCTTCATCGGAGCTCTGAGCTCTGAGTGTTTTATGTCTGCTGTCAGTGGTCTGGCATTAATGGCATAATGGTTTTACTTCAGCTTTTTTACGGCACCTTGTGTGCAAGCAAATTCCTTGCATGGACCCATTACCTGGAAATACAGTGTTTCTTCTGTTTATTTTGAGTTGGACTTAAATCGCTGTCTTTTTGGCATTTTAATACATTCTGAAGGATTATGAGGCTTTGGGGATAAAAGTGGAGTCATACTGTGGCTGATCTTTACTAGCCTGCTTGTTTTTTGTTGTTGTTTTTGTAGCAACCTCTGTGCCAAATTCATATTTGTGTTTCTGATCTGCCTGTGTGATCAGTGTCATTATACTGTATCTCTTGTGATGTTGCAATGACAAAGGAATTCCCACAGGACTACTGCCGCCACTGCTCCGTGGCAAATTGCACAGCGTAGTTAATCAGTCATTTATCATGTATATCTCTAGTATTATAGTACAGACTTGACTTTAATACTAAAACAGTGTCTTTACAGGTCTCCCCAAAAAAATCTATCAGACGACTACAGTTGATTCAGAACGCTGCTGCACAAGTGCTTACTAATACAGTACCAGTTCTTAAATTCTTACACTGGCTCCCTGTGTGTCAAATAATTGATTTCAAAATACTAATGTTGGTCTATAAAGCTCTGATTGGTTATAGGGCCAAAACCTTATAGAGTTAATGCATCACATATCTGGAACAAACTGCCACTCTTATTTATTTTAAAACACGACTAAAGACCTTTATGTTTGCCGCTACCTTTGATTGATTTACTTTTCTTGTTTCTTTTTCTTTCTCTTCTGCACTGTAACTATATCTGTTATGTTTTACTTCTTTTGTTTGCATCCTAATGTCATTGTATAATTAAATTGTGTTTCCTTGGCTTAATGTTCTGAGTAAGGCACATTGAATTGCCTGGTTGTTGAAATGTGCTATACAATTAAAACGGCCTTGCCTTGCCTGCCTGGTGCCTGCCTCAAGTAAGTCTAAAATATATCAGCCAGTTAGATCAAAAGTTTCAACTGAGAGACTTCCAGAGTTCTCCATTATCTTACAATAAATGGACAAAACTCATGTCCTTCCGTCTATGTTGAACTTGATTGCCATGGAATGTGCTGTGCACCTTCATGCCACAAGGAGAATGACGCCTAATTGGGTGACCCCATGACCTTTCCTCTAGCACCACCCTCAGGCCAAAATGGGAGCTTTGCATGCAATATTCCTCCTAAACTCATTGGCAGATTGCAGGTAGAACTCTTCTGATTTTGGTGACCCCATGGCCTTTGGTCTATAGGCTAGCGCTTGGGCGAAAATGTCCATTTGTTTTTGGTTGTAAAGGCACACTTTTTAAGATTTAGCTTCTGTTAATAATGTTAATGACTCCTTCAGTGAATATACATCACCATCGGTCAAGAACAACATCACCCCACCACTCTCTATAGACGAGCATGAGATCGAGTACGTCGACAACTTCACATAGCTCGGAAGCAACATCTCGAGTACAGGAGACGTGGAGAAAGCTGAACGGACAAGAATCGGCAAAGCTGCAGGAGTGTTCCAACGGCTCCGCAACATATGGTGATATATGACATATGCAAATATTCTTTAATGTATTGCACTGGGATATCTGAGACAAAATGATGAATAACTTGTCACATACTGTAATGCCTTAGTGAATATGACATTAGCTGGCATATAATATGGAATCTGGAAAGCTACAGTATGTGAATGTTTATTCATTCATACAGTATCTTTTATACATTCCCTTATATATTTTGTTCTTGTTTTACACATTTTCATTGAATTGCATTTTATTGTCTTGCATCATTTCAAACTAAACTTCACTAGCATCTAACAAAAAGAATGAAGGCACTGGAGCAACTCGAGCCTTGGAGCCTTTTGTTTTATTTTTAAGGTGCAAATAAAAGGAAGACAGCTTTTTTATGTCAATACATCTCCATCATGTCCCTTTGTTCTTCACTAGCATCTGTTGCATTAATGCAAATATAATAACTTTCTTGCAATTCATTCATTCATCTCCAAAGAGGTTCAAAAGTACAATGATTGAAACAGCCTAAACTAATTAGGCTTGCTTGGAGGCCATGTTTAGGTATTCTGTTTAAACCGGGCAATCTAAAATGCTTTTATTCTGTACTGAAGATCTGAGCTAGGAGATCAGCCAGCTGTGAGTGCTATAAATGAAAGCTTATGGATTCCTTTGATGTTGCATGATGATTAAATGAACTGTCGGATAATGTAATTGTATAACTGAGGGCTCGAGGGTGTGAACTTCGTAAATAAAGATGTGAAGTGCAGTGACTCTGTATAAATGGAGAAGTGATATCTGCAGTGGTGGAAAGTAACTAGGCACATTTACTTAAGTACTGTACTTACAGTAAGTACAATTTTGAGGTATTTGTACTTGAGAATTTCCAATTGCCAATCCTTTTACTTCTACTCCACTACATCTCAGAGACAAATATTGTACTTTTACTCCACTTTAGTTACTAGTTACTTTGTAGATTTAGATTTGTATTACTAAACATACATGAACCACTTAAGCTCTCTATATATTTAGGCTATTTTCAAAAGATTTTCATACAATTTGAAAACTTGAAATGGGACATTCTGCATAATGAGTGCTTTTACTTTTGTTACTTTAAGTATATTTGGCAAGACTTTTGTACTTTTACTGAAGTAAAAATTATTTCCCTGACTTTTACTTGTAACAGAGTATTTTCTACAATGCAGTATTGACACTTTTACGAAAGTAAAACATTTGAGTACTTTTTCCACCACTGGATCTCTGTTGAATGGTTATCTTACCTAGTGCTGGCACCACTAGTGCTTGGTGAGAGGCTTGTTGCCAAGTTCCATTGGCCAGCTTCAGTGGCTACATGGTGTCTCTTTGATAACATTTATGTACAGCAGGGATCCTGTTTTGTCTGCAGTGCTTAAGGTTTAAGTGCTTAAGGCTTAGCAAAAATATGCAAGTACTTAAACATGTATAATGTAGATTCCTAGCATGAATGATCGCTGCAAACATCTGTTGATGCCAAGATTGTTGCCAGGCAACAGATGCTCACTCACTGATTAGAATTGGCTCCAGTCTGCGCAACTCTTCAAAGTTAATGTGAGTTTTAGACTTGGTAACCTGCCTGGAAGATATTTAGGGGTTCCACCATATTACATAGACTGAATGACTTTGCTGCTCTCTGTCCACATGTGCAACTGTATTGTTGTCTTCCTAGGTTACTGTAAACCGTATATTGTGAAAGCCTACCGATCCATCCACATCCACATCACATGAAGAGGATGTTTGAAGCCTGCAGGAATTGAATTCTGGTACATCAGCTCAGTTCTTGAGATTACAAGAAGAGCACCCATCTCCCTAAAATTACGAATCATTATAGGGTTTTTGTATTAAAATGTTTTCTAGTTTAACTGACTGGGGAGTCTGGAGAGTTAAACCAAGCCAAATTGGTGGCTTAGGTGGCATAAAAATGAAGGACTCTGAATTGATGAAATCCTAATCATTTAATGATCCAGTACGTTTCTTATAAAGCGTACAACAAGCATCAACTGCTACTGCATTGTGTCGTCTGGAATAAACATATAAGCTGTTACAATTCATTACAAAGTTGTACAATTTGGTTACAGAGACAATTGTGTTTGGTCATTTACTTTAAACACCTGCATTTTCAGGACAAACTGTTTCTGTCATGGTGAGTGAAGAGTTGGACCCAAATGCAAGACCACTGAACAGAACAGATCAACTCAAATTGACACAGGGACTAACAGGACAGACCTGAATCAACTGACAGTCAACACAGGTATATGCTAGAACACAAACAGGACACAGGTGACATGGATTAACAATAATCAGGGTGGTTAGACAAGACAGGTAATAGCTACAAGGGCAAACAGGAAGTACAGGAACAATACTACAAAATAAGATACACACAAAAAACACCTGGGGAAGAACAGACTAGCAGATCTATTAGACCTAGACACAGAACATACTAAACACAGAGCAGAACCTAAATAAACGTAAATCAGGCAGACAAAACACCAAAACCAAACAGGGACATAAATGTACTTGGTTGACGAACATTTTTGTTATCAAAACATTTGACCTCGATTTAGTTTTTCTTCTTTTTTTTAAACCTTTATGAACCAAAACGGAGAATCGATAAGAACCAGAATTGATGAGCAGAAACGGAATCTGGATCAGAATCAATTAAATCCTGATCCCCATCCCTAGTTAAACAGTAAGTGTTTGCATGACCTTGGCAAATAACGTATTTCTGATTCCAATCATGTAACACCCAGGCACAGCTTCATAGAGCTGATACTGGACTGGACTTAAAGGAATCCTCTGGGGCCACGGACCGACAGAACATTTCTCTGCTGTGGTTGCCATGTTTTGGTCTGGATGCCTCTTGCCACTTAGTGAAATAGACCATCGCTTTGATGATGTAGTGATTTCCATAATGGTGGAAATCAATGGGGACGCAGGATGTCAACCCTTACATGAGCCACGCTTTGCTCTCTTTATCCAGGGCCGATATTCCAGACCATTTTGGGCAGTGGTCAGCCTCGACCCAGGTCTGGAACCTCCTCAGGGCCACAACGATGTCTTGCTCCTAACGCCTTTTGGGCTGTCATTGCTCTCGTCCTCTTTCTGAGGGAGAGTGAAGGACAACAGGGACGTCCTCTTGCGACAGCACTGTGCTAGGCCCTTGTCACTGGTGTCAGTGTACACAACTAATTGTCTGCCTGGTTCCAGGTATGTGCTTCTTGCAGCTGCTGAATGCTCGTCCCAAAGGAACAATTGCCTTTGTGTGTTAAGCAGTGTAGGGGGCTGGCTGGCTATCTCTGCTGCATGGACATGGAGATCATCAAGGTAGACCCCAAGGCTCCAAGGGATCCTATAGCCAGGACTCTCCCCATTAGACGTCAAATCTGTCAGGGAGCGTTGCAGAGGCCGGATGCGCATAACTTGGAATTGTCACAGTCCTTGTTCGATGGAGAACACAGCATTGGAATGGGCCTCAGGGGCTATAGCTCCACCAGCAAGCACCCGTTGCGGAGGTCCAAAGAGCTGAACCAGCTGGAGCCTGTGATGTGATAAAGGGTGTCATCTACAGTGTGCGGGGCAGCGGTATGAATCTTTGTGTATCACAGTGTTCAGTCCACACAGAACCAGGTATTGTCTTTCCTCTAGAGCAGGGCGACTGGGGAGGCCCAGGGGCTGTTGGGAGGGTTCAGTGATGCCTGCCTGTACCATCTGCACTTTCTGCTCCGCTGCTGCTCTCTTGGTTAAGGGCGCACTCTGGGTAGCTGGCTTAGCCTGTGTAGTTTGTGTCGTGTATGGCTATTGTCATGGGTGGGCATGCCTTCCGTGCCCTGAGGTCTGGTGCTGACATTACAGGCTAACTTGCCATTTCAATGCTGAAGATCTTTATTGTCACATCACAGGTATACAGGTTTATTGTTTTTTTTTTTAGCTTTTTCCGCTTGCACGACATCATTTTGTAGCATTCGGTGAGAAAAGAGAGTGAGAACAAATGAGAAAAGACAAAGAAAAGCGGGCTAGAAACAGGTTGAACAAACTAAAAGATATAGGCCTATTCTGTTAGCCTGGCATGACCAAACAAATGATCTGCCGAGGGGAATTTCCTTTTTGCAATTGCAGATTCGTCTGGCTGTGTGATAGCTGGTATGTAGCCTACATGATGGCTACAACATTAGCATAATATGCGTGTCATGTTCTTTTAGAAACATCTTTGGGAGCTATAGAAACATAAGCATCATATGCAGGTGTGCGCATAACAAGCTGCCATGAGGCGGGATACAAAGAAAAACGTAGCAGCAGACCATGTTAAGTCTAAGGTGTTCAATAGACAAAGGAACAGGAAAGGTAAAAAAACATAAATTTCACATCGTTAAAAAACACCCGGGGTGGAACCACACAGGGTAGAATCCTCATAAGGAAGTGTGAATGTAATCTACATGAGGGAAGGTAATCCAGGCAGCATTAGCACAAGGAAGTAAGATAAGTATTTCAGCCTGCGTTGTTCTTGCCTTGTTCAACAGTCTCATGGTAGCCGGGTAGAAACTGTTCAGAAATCGTGTGTTGCAAATTGTGTGTTCAGAAACCAGGCTCCCCATCGTTCCAGTTCCAGTACATCCAATCCAATCCAATGAGACACTCGCCCTGGATGTACTGTATAAACGGATAAATGGTAACACAGCACAACACATTTCCATGGCAAACAACAACTTAATAAAAACAACAATAAAACAGTAACAAAAACAAAGTCTTACTTTTAGGTGCATTGTTAAACATTTGAAAAAGAGATTCATCTTTGGGAGCTATATTTTACTTTAATTTAATACAATAAAGTAAGCACATTTTTGATTAAAGATTATTTCAGTTATACTTATTTTAGTGACACTTGGTAACACAGATGCGACATGTTAGATAGATGTATACTGTTTACTTGTAGAGATTTTTTTGCGTTGTAATTTAGATCGATGCATACTGTTTGCTTGACCACAGATGCTACAGTAAGTATGTTATTTAGAGACATGCTAGGCTTGATGTCTACCTGCTATCCTGTAGCACATTTACTTGCACTTACCATGTTCTCTCTCTCTCGCTCTCTCTCTCTTGCTTGCCCGCACACACACACACACACGCACACGCACACGCACACACACACACACACACACACACACACACACACACACACACACACACACAGGCATGCACAATATGATACAATGGATTTATAATTAGATTTCCATCCTCATGCTGAAATCTGATAAACTGAAGGCCAATTCTACTCTCTTATCTACCTGTTCATCATTGCACTAGGATGATGCTAAGCTGGAGCCACAGTATTATCAGGTTCAGTGCTACTTCTGGTACGTACTGACTTCTTTTGACCTTTCTATGCAAAATATCAGGTGTGACATTAGGGAAGCTGAATGGGAAGTGGCCAAAATGTTTTACAACCCCAAAAGGGTTATACGGTTGGCCTAACAACAAACAAGTCCCTCTAGGCTATGGGATGTTGTACCGCCAGGCTATGGGATGTAGTCTGTTTCAATAACTGACCTTTTATTATGATTTGATGCCAGCCAGGGCAAATGCTACTTGCATGGCCATGGTGGAGTACATATCTTCAAACCCTTTGTTCCAGGCTGACTTGGCTCCAGTCAGACTGGATGACCTATTAAACTGGCACAACCAAACCTCTGCAGGGATAACACAAAAACCTGAACATGACTTAGGAAATTACACCGGGTGAGTAGGCCTATTGTTGGTTCCTGCATCCTTTGTTTCAAATTAAAAAGGCTCCTGTGGTTCATGCAGTCCAGCCCTTTACTAGGTTTTAGCCTAGTCTTCTTTCTTACTTTACTCACACAGAAACAATACATTAAAGAAAAATTAAAAACACATATGGATGCTACATGGGTGACACACACAAAATAAATCTCTGGTGGGATTACAATTTTGGCCAGCTGGGCTTCATTAATGTGCTTCCAGATATTTCGTCTTATCCACCCATGGGCACCAAATGAGGACTTTATCTTTTTGAATCGCCCTGTATGTGGTCTTTTATGTGACCAATAAGCTTTCTAACACCCTGGGCCTTTATTGAGAAACTATTGTTTGATGACACAAACAGAAAGTTCCACCAGTTTTCCCCCTAAGATCTGTTTTTCTTATGAAGAGTCAGACTATAGGGTTTTCATTTCTTTTTCTTTTTTCTTTTCAAAGGACATGAAAAGGCCCATTATTTAGCATCAGCCCGCTGAGCGGACACCGCGGATATGCCACTAAGTTATTATAGACCGCGAGCATCCATTAGGATCAACGGAAGGGTGGCCCAGTGTAGCCGCTGACAGCTTGAGCTGTGAATTTAATTAAACGTGTCACAGGATTCTACCTATTTATGGCCAGGCTAGAGAAAGGCAAGCAATAACTCTGGTAAGCAGAGATGTGATTTTAACAAGATGTCAGACAAGTAGAATAAAAAACAAAAGAGATAAGCATGGTGTAAAAACATGGTCACCATGGTGAGAATCTCCCGGCAAAGCATGATCACAATCGTCAGGCTATTGCATGACGATGCGATTCTTAAATGGAATACTCAATAACAATAACTCAATTTAAGCAGTGAGCTTATCCTTTATCCTATAGGCCACTAACATGAATTTGAACAACTCTAATCTAAAAAATAGAAAACAAAGAGGCTTGACATACGGTGTTGGGAAAGTTAATGACATTATTTATTAATTACTGCTCTCAAAAAGTAACTGAATTACTTCACCAGTTTATAAAACAAAGTAGTTAGTAGGGAATGCACATTTTGCATCATTGTTTTTGTTTCAATGTACACATTTTCTTTGGGTTGCTGTGGCGCAATGTGAGACAAGACTACTCTGAGATTTCATCTAATATTGTAGCTATTATCACTATGATGAAAAGTAGTAGTACACATAACAGACTCAACTGCATTCATATACATACCTTGCAACCAGTCTGATTAGTTCTGTTGGGTGAGTTGATGTGCACCAAATTGGATTATAATAAACCCTAAAATCCTCTCTGAAGTTGTCAGCTATTTTCTCATAGATAACCAATAATGAGCCCATTTAAATTTCAGTTGTAACCATGTTATTAGATTGGGAAAAGTAATTAGATACACTACTGGTTGTGTCCAACTTAAGTTGTGGACTTACAGAACTTAACACGTTACTCCTAACACTGGTCATACAACATACAATCTGATATCAAAGTGTCAGGCCACTGGGTTGTGAGGGGTGAATCCCAGGGGCCCAACACTTTGGGGACCCAGACCAAATAAAAGTGCTGTTAATAAAATGACAAGGGCTATCACCTTGTGTTTGAATACATTTGAAAAACAATCTGTACAGATAAAATGATGGAAAAAATAATAATATATATAGCATTTATGAGACTGTGCTGTGCATTTTGAGACACATTTTGTTACGCCCGGCCTAAGGGAAAACCTAAGGCGCAACAAAAAAGTGGGACTCCCCTCTCTCCCCTCTTTTTGCGAAGAGGAAGGCTATCAGATCCGCAACTGAAGTTGCAGAGAAAGCCACTAGGTGGTTAGTAGTCTAGTGGTCTGATCAACCCCGGTCCGGTCACGTGGGCGTGGGTGTCTGATGTTGAAAGACACCCAATGACCTCAGGTTACATCACTGATGATGTGTCCCAGCGCATCCGTAGGATGTATCTTTAATCAGTTTGTTAGTTAGTTAGTTAATTAGTTAGTTAGTATACTCGGACTTGACAGTGCCCGTTATTGAACCCAGAACCTTGCGATTCAAAGTGGGCTACTGACTAAGGCAGCTACTGACTAATATTGTTTAAAGTACCATTGACAGTTAAACATAATGCCCTGTGGGCAAATGTTTTTTGAAAAATCTGTCTATAACGTTTGTGGAGGACAGTCTGAAGATGCACTGCCACTATGGTACTATTGTGGAATGGGGATCTTAATGACATGTCGCCTCTGTGGTTTTATCAGTATTGCAATCTCTCCGTCTCCAACCACCACCAAGTGCAATTTGACAACACACTCTCACCATCACAGTGGCCTGGCCTTTCTTGCTTTAGTATTATTGGGTGCAATGTATGAGGCGCAGTTTACGGAGCTAGTTCAGGCCAGGCAACTCAAGGGATTGGGGCAACCGATCAGGTGACTAGTCACATGCACTTTCCTCCTGATCGGGTGGTTATAGGTACTGCGTTGTTACCTGCTCACTCTGGCTGCCCTGTCTTGCTGAGCTGACGTGTGTCGCTACTGCTGCTGCTGTTGCTGAGATCCTGCTACCGCTGCTTACCTGCTGCTGCCCATGAAGTCATATAAACTCATCTTCTGGTCGTTCGTACTCCTCACCATGTCCTCCTCCTCCGGACACCGGGATCGCGTCCCTCCCCCTGGGGGCATCCCGGGTTCCCCCGGCCAAAGAGATCGACTCTGGTAGTCCAAAAACAGCTGGGTACGTATGCTGCTGACCATGAATAGTCTCATATTGTTCATGTAGGTGGTCATACGGCGTCGTTGTTCCTTGGTTGATGGTTGTAATCATAGCTACTCAGCTGCGTGCTACTGGTTCTAATCGTGGTATTACTTTCTTACTTAAGTAAAAAACTAAATTAAATTATGGCTAAATCTCTTGCTAAACGCTCAGCTCAAAAGCAGTAGCGTTCGTCATTGATCGATATCAGTATGGTCAACTAGAGTGTAGAAATAGAGTAACGACACGCTTGATTCCGCCGCAAAACGGGCTCCTTGGGCTGTAGTTCCAAACATTGAGTTAGACGGAGCACTTCCGCATTCCGGGCTATAGTTCCAAACAATGGGACTGCCTCATTGAGTTAGACGGAGCACTTCCGCATTCCATTCTTACAATGGGAGTCGACGCTAGTGTCAGAACTCTCTCTATGGCACTGGGTTGACGGTAATTCACCAACAGTGTTGCTTAAGTTGCTATGTTTTCTTATCGTAAGCAACGTTGGGGTTCTGTTATGGTCCCCAGTTTAGCGTGTATTTGTTCAAAGTAGTTCACTTTATCTCAAGATTGGGTTTCTAGACCTGGTTGTTTACTTCTCTCTCAAGAGATGACGTCACCGATCTGTGCGCGCTGATATGGCTGGTAAGTGCTACTGCTTGGTAGAGAGAGGGCATGGCTTCACTTTGTGATTTGCTTTGCTTGTTCTGGCTCTAATGTTCAGATTAATATCTTTATGTACTGGTTAAAACACGGATATGCTCAGTTGGCTGCATCTTGCTTAATTTATAGTTTAATGTATCATGGTTAGTTCAGTGGCTTTAGATGGTACTCTTATTCTGAAGAGATCGTCCACCGGATGTTGTTTGAGGCTTATAGTTGATGACCGAACACTTCTCTACCCATGCGAAGGAGAGATGGGAAGCTAACTTGTGACTAGCGTTCAAGAAGTAGTTGTTAATGCTGCTAGAATTCATTGAAATTGATTTAGCAGTTATCTATAGGAGGTTCTGTTTTGGCGTAGGGCTGGAACGGATGAACTATTACGTTATGGGATAAAGGGATACGTTTTGTTCCGTAGTCATGCTGTCTGACTCTATGATTGGTTGACTTTTCTGGTGTAACCTGGGAATTGTAGTCTCTGCTCAAGCCTCCGGCGTCAGATCAGTGGTTATGATACAGGCAGAGATTTTATTCACGTGCCAATCGTGGCATAAGCTATATTTATTATTTTATGTAGTCTGCGTGGTAAAATAAATTTCAATCAGGCTGGATGGCATAAGATGTTAAGTAATCTCAGTAAGCCACAGCAACTAAAGCATTATATTGATAAAATTATTATATGTTATGAACTTGCTTGTGACTTGCAAATACGTGTTAAACAGCAATAATACTAAGCATCACAGCGTAGGATTAATAAATGTGCAAGTCTAGTTGGTGTTAAATATCATAGGTTACGGGTCCGTTCGGATTCCAATCATCATTTAGCAGTATCTTTATCAGAAGGCTGCGAACATGTTGTAAGGATGTGCATAGATCATTCTATGCTTAAAGCAGTCTGTAGTTGTGCAGACTGGCATTATATCGCGTTAATTTTATTTATGGTGCGATGGTGGCTATAGTTTATCTCTCGTGTAGCTATGTCTGGCATCTATTTGCAGAGTAGGAAAATGGCACCAGACGTTGTCAATTCATGTAGCAGTTCAATTGCTCTAATATGTGGTGGAGGTGAAGTAGGCCGTTCATATTACGATGAAATAAACAAATGAACTTGCAGTGCAGATTAGACGTTATTGGTTGCATTCTATCGTTGCTTATGCTCTTGTATTGCTAAATTACACTCGTTAAGGATCAGGATGAGCTAAAGGGATTCTCATTTTGCTGCATACACTTGGATAAGAGATGGTAGAGACGTTGTAGCACAGGCTAACACAGTACGTTTGCTTCTTTGTGGAAGCTTTAGATTGTCGTAGCACAGGTTAGCACAGCATGTTTGCTTATGTGGAAGCTTTAGATTGTTTGTAGCACAGGCTAGCTCAGCATGTTTGCTTCTATGTGGAAGATTAGAGTGTTGTAGCACAGGCTAGCACAGCATGTTTTGCCAACGTGGAGGCCGAATTGTTAGCACAAGCTATCTCAGCATGCCTTGCTACGTGGATAGCTCTGGATTGTTTGTAGCACAGGCTAGCATAGCATGGTTTGCTTCCCACGTGGAAGCTCGAATTGTCTTAGCACAAGCTATCTCAGCAGGCTCGCTACGTGGATAGCTCTGGATTGTTTGTAGCACAGGCTAGCATAGCATGGTTTGCTTCCCACGTGGAAGCTCGAATTGTCTTAGCACAAGCTATCTCAGCAGGCTCGCTACGTGGATAGCTCTGGATTGTTTGTAACACAGGCTAGAATAGCATGGTTTGCTTCCCACGCGGAAGCTTGGATTGTTCGTAGCAAAAGCTAATTCAGCATGTTTGCTTCTCATGTGGAAGCTCGGATTGTTGGTAGCACAAGCTAAACACAGCATGTTTTGCTTCCCATGCGTAAAGCTATCAAATTGGTTGTAGCACAAGCTAAACTCAGCATGCTTACTTATGTAGATAGCTCTGGATTGTCGTAGCACAAGCTAAACACTGCATGCTTGCTTCCATGTGGGAGGTACATGGTATATAAAAAAGTTGGCTGCCAAGTGATGTTGTCATGTTATGAGCATCAAGATTACAGAAGTAAAGTTATTGCAACAGGATAGATAGTGGGGCTTCAGTAGAGTCAAGATATCAGTCATTTGTCCATGATTGGCTGGTGCGCATCGATTAAATAAAATATATATATTTCGCCGCGACATATCTCGCAGGACGGATAAAAGAGGGACTCCGATCCTGGCTGCTCCTGTTATCAATAGTTACACTATGTTGATGGGCTTTGCTTGTCTCATGCTTATCAAAAGCTGGGTGACTGGAAGTATTTGTCCCCGTATAAGAGGCGCTGCGGTATCCGCCAGAGTGGGATGCTCACGGCATATTTAGCACCACATCACGGTGTGTTCATCACTGGTGACGAGTGTTGCAGTGCAACCAGCAGCTTGCGGTGTGCGACTGAGGGCGGTTTCTCACTGGATCCGTTTGAATCGAAGCGTTCCCCAGTACGCTTGGCTGGCCAGCATTCACACTGCCCAAGATCCAATCGCATCAGAGAACACTTGCATGTATACCCCCGATCCTATAGGTGGCGGCATGCACATAGTGTTTCTTCTGTGGACACAGACGTCATCAACTGTGCGACAATGTTTGTGGTCGTCGCGCAGAAATATAGGCTGGAGAGCTATGCTGGGGATGGGAGGCGATCTATGTAAGTGCACGGTCTTTGGGGAGCTTCGCCCCGAAGCGGGGAGAACGCACTGAGCGCTCAACACAGAGCGCACAGAAGTCAAGCCACAGACTTATGTGTTGTTGACGGACAACGGATGTACGCTTATGAGAAACAATTTAACACAAATAAAACCTGGTGAAACACTTGTGTGCATTAGCGCAAGATGAGGATACAGGAAACATTCAGTCTAAATGTCCAATTTGCTAACCTTCACAACTACTAATACTTTTGTATTTGAAACTTTAAATTTCTCTAAATATTATAAACTTTCACGACAGCTTAAGTACCAAAATATATCATTTATGAAAAGGCAACTATAGCCTATACAGTGAAGTCCGACTGAATGACTGAAACCTTGTATTGTGAATTGTACTTCCATGTACTGTTTCTCATGTCTCATGTCTAAATAAAGTACATCAATCCAACGTCTTTTCTTTTTTGACTCTCTTGGTGTGGGGATTATCTGGCACATGTATGTATCTGTTATGAAAGAGAAATTGCATCATGAATGAAACGGCTATAGTCCTTGGGAAACTATAAACCTACGTAGGCCTACATCTAAATGAGTTACCATATTTACTTACAAATTTCAAATTACAAAGCCTTATAAGCTATATATTTCTGGGATGCATAGTAGCTGAAACTCCACAAGATACCCACAAGATATACTATATGCGCTGCTCGCGCACCTGAAATGCGCGATGGAGACCCGCCAATGTTTCATGACTGATAGACATGAAAGAAGGCCCTTCACAGCTAATAGAGAATTTTTAATTTTAAGAATCGGTTCAGAATTGAATGAGTAAAATTGTTAGAAAGGCTCCCATAATATAAGTTGATTATTATTTCAATTGTTATGTTCCACCTTAAGAGTAATATGCACCAGCCCACCTTAACACACTCTAATGTGTGAGGGGGCCGTGATTTTGCCATAACTTCTTTCATTTTTTTAAAATATATATTTTTAATGTTTATTTTATTTGAAAGTGGAGTATCCCTTTAAGTGCGCAATGCATTCTGGGGCGTTTTCATTCATTCAGTAGCACCGGCTAGAAGAGCAGTGTTTTTGTTGGCTGTTTTTGTCGAGTTTATATACCGTCACCTATTCCAAATAGCGGGCCACTTCCGTCTAACGGTACGCTTGCTTTCACATTGCAGCTACCGTACCCGAAAACGCATGATTCGGATCCGAGACTGCCTCCCGAGGTGGTTTCGGGAACGGAACGGTTATCCGTTTCGCGGGTCGATTCGCTACATTCACACTAGCCAAGCGGTCTGGAATGCGCACCCGGGACCTGAGTGTGAAACGGCTCTGACTGTGTCAGGATTGAGGCCACACTCGTGCATTGACGTGCAGCATGCGTCCCCACTCATCCACAGTGAAGCACGCACGCTTCACCGTGGATGTGTGAGTGGCTTCAGGAAGTAAATTCCTGTCCCAGCGGTCTATAACGGCGTCATCTCGTCCAGGGTGGCTCATCATGGTAATTGCAAGAATAATTCTGCTTCTGGTTCTAGATTTCAGGTTGAGCTACCTACGCTCTTGGCGGCACTGTGAGCTCTCAAGGCAGCGTGAGAGAGCTGCTTGAGATGTGGGCTTCTCAATGTTCTCAGCACTATGCTGCATCATCTACTGTGCTTGAGATGTGGGCTTCTCAATGTCTTCTCGGCACCTATGCTGCATCATCTACTGAGCTGCCTAGCCTTGCTGCTAAACTCTGCTAAATAAATTCTGCCAACCTCTGGCGTCTGGCTCTATTGGGCCGATCCAGACTTGCAACAGATGGCATTTCGTGCTAAATCTATTAGGCTATGGATGGAGAGGGATATCGGCGTTAGTTAATATTATTCACATGTCTAACAATCTGCGTCAAGCTCTGCAAGCTATAATTTAAGTTGTATACCGTATTCTTTCTGCATCAACTGCTATGAGGCTAATTGCTAATATGCGCCACAGGGCGCTTAACCCATTTAGACCGAGGCCGATTCTAAAATCGCCTTCTAAATTTTGACTAAGTTCTGGAAAATTTCAAATAGTTATTAAAAAAATACAAATGCATGTTGCTATACGGTAAATGGCAACATGAACCCAAAATGGGTTAAACTGGTCATAGGATGGCCGGGCTAATCCAGAATTGCAATAACATTGTGTTTGTCTCTCCATCTGTAGGCCTAAACTTGAACTGGTTCTCTGCAAGCTGCGAGAGATCGGCTCAAGCTGTGGGCTTTCTCCAACCTCCGTATTGATGCAGCTACATCTACAGCGCTGCTTGTCTATGCTTTTCTTAAATCTCGGGGGCAATGGTCCTCAGGAGCTTACGTAGATATTGGTTAAGGATTACATTCTGCAGGCTAAAAGCTCATGAGTATGAGTGCTCACGCTGTTCTATCGCTAATTCAATAAATGCTGCTTGCGTATTATTGACGCTTTAATTACAACTCGGGTGGATTGCTGGGGATTTAGTTTAGTGGTGATGTCATGGTGCTAAAAAAAAAATGTTGGTTTATTCCTATAGCGCTAAAAAGTTTTTCTATGGCTATGTAGTCAGGCTAATCATATCAAGCTCAGTCTATTAGTAATTGCTGCTCAGGTATCGTTGGGTACTGATTCAGATGTTAAGTAAAGATAGCACGTCTTTACACACATAGTCAGTACACTTTATTTATTATGGATGATAAACAATAGTTATCATTCATCATAGGATGACCTCATTTATATATATACGATATATATATATATAGCAGATTTCTTTGAAAAAGAAATAAATATAGAATGTCCTTTTCGAATCCTACTCGTGGTGCGGTACAGCAGTGGACACTGTAGTGTTAGGATACCGTCTAGGACTCCTGGCTTCAGGATCAACAGGTACCTGGATTCATCAGGCTTGTTGAACACATGGTTGCATGCTGCATTTGTTTAAGTTAAAACTTAAAAAATTAAATGTGAGGAACACTATCATGTTAGTAAGAAACAAGTCATGGAGCTCCACCATTCTCACAGATGGTTGGTCTGGCGTCAGGCCCTGTGCTCCCAAGCCGTTTTGGGGGTTCTTGCTGTTTTGGGGGTTTAATTCATTCCCTGTAAATGCTAATTGGCATGTAACATTCATTAAAATGTTATCCTTACAGGGAATGAATGGATTCAGAGGCCTGACGCCAAACTATGCTTCCTCTTGTTTTCTATACCATGCTCAAGCTTGCAAATATATATTGCTAATAAATATATATTCTAATCCAATCTAAGAGTTGTCTGACTGAAATGAGGCGCAGTTTACGGAGCTAGTTCAGGCCAGGCAACTCAAGGGATTGGGGCAACCGATCAGGTGACTAGTCACATGCACTTTCCTCCTGATCGGGTGGTTATAGGTACTGCGTTGTTACCTGCTCACTCTGGCTGCCCTGTCTTGCTGAGCTGACGTGTGTCGCTACTGCTGCTGCTGTTGCTGAGATCCTGCTACCGCTGCTTACCTGCTGCTGCCCATGAAGTCATCCCACCCGCCTCCCCGGCATCCACCTGTAGGCTCTGTTTCTAGATCCCCTTGGGGGTTTAATTCATTCCCTGTAAATGCTAATTGGCATGTAACATTCATTAAAATGTTATCCTTACAGGGAATGAATGGATTCAGAGGCCTGACGCCAAACTATGCTTCCTCTTGTTTTCTATACCATGCTCAAGCTTGCAAATATATATTGCTAATAAATATATATTCTAATCCAATCTAAGAGTTGTCTGACTGAACTATATTTATCCTAAATTATTCTTGGGGATATTCCCCTTAGTTTTATTATTTTGTGCATTGACCCAGGTATTGCAAATTGTTATTTCTTTGCACCTGCAAAGACAATAAAGGAATTGAATTGAATTCTGTATGACATGAGTCTTTTTTTATGACTTAGATTTGCATTGGCCATTTTGCATATCAAACCAAAAGAAAATAACAATTCTTAGAGACACATACAACAATACAAAAAGACAAACATCTTAAACATTCTGCTCACATCAGACTGCTGCTGACAAAAATAGAAATGCAGCCAGTTTCAGTTGAATAAATAGACAAGACTATAAGATTCCAAACACTAAATAAAATCAGCAGAGACTGTACACGACAGTAGTCAGTTGATATGTTCATGTCCCTCTACCCTAACATGGGAGCATTCCTGTGGACACAGAGATGGAATACATTGGGGAGATGAAGAGAAGGGTGGGAGAGAGTGCTGGTTTCCTCTGGTAACCTATTTCTGCTGCTGTGTACTCTGAGAGGACCTGAGAACAAAATAATTAGACATGAAGTGAAAGAACAAAATGAGGGCAATGTCTGAGACCACTGCCGACGCAGAGTAAAGCCTAAACTAAATTATTTGTTGCACGATAGTGCTGCTTGCTGAAAATAACAGTTTTAACTAAATGTGAGGTAGCTTGATGCTGTCACACGAGTAGGCCTTTAGATGCTGTAGACTTAAGGTTAAGGATCTTAGGCAAGGAAAACAAAAGTGAGGTTAGGAATAAAGTATCTTTCAAAGAAAAAACACATCACTATTGTGTGTGTGTGTGTGTGTGTGTGTGTGTGTGTGTGTGTGTGTGTGTGCGTGTGCGCGTGTGTGTGTGTGTGTGTGTGAGTGTGTGCATACGTCAAATGTTTTGTGCACACCAGCAGGAGGCCAAGGAACCCAAAATATATATATTTTTCCAATCTGTCAATGACAACAACAATATTTTTGAGAGAGAGAGAGAGAGAGAGAGAGAGAGAGAGAGAGAGAGAGAGAGAGAGAGAGAGAGAGAGAGAGAGAGAGAGAGACGTGCAGTCTGGTACCAGTCTGGCAGTCCAGACCAATACATTTTATTAACACCAACGTGTATTTATAAATGTGACAACATACCCTCAAACCCCCTCATTACTTGAGTCTTAATGTCCACAGACATTCAACTCAGTTCGACCTGTCTGAAGCCAGAGAGAGTGATGGACAGAGCTTGATGTGTATGATGACAGAGTCCAGTGTTGTTACGAATATTTATGTCAATTTAGGGCATGGTGCCCCGTTCTTCCTCTAGCGAAAAACCTGTGTGTGCCAGCGAAAAACCCAGAATACATATCACATCACATCCTAATGATTACTGATTACTAGTTATATTGGAATTGTTAGTCCTTGTTGTTAGTGTCCTGCACTTTAGTTGCATATGGTCTATAATTACTTCCTGTTTTTTAATGTGATTATTTTACCATAGTTTTACTATGTACTATAATTGAAACAACAATGGAAAAGGTGTCACAAAGTGACAAAAGACACACACATCCTGTCCTGCTGGGCTGGGTGCTGGATCAAAAGACCTTGAGGGAAGGTCTGAGGAAGAGCCTTCCGGCTCGAAACGTTACCACCAATAAAGAAAAAAAACACGATGGGCGCAGCAGATGCGGATTTTATTGTTATTTTATTCTATAATTGAAACAAGACATTAACAATCAGCATCCTTTATCATAGAAACATCCCCCCTTTACCCGGGCCTTTTCATACAGGTACAAAACCCTAAAACATTGTCATCACATGCACCAAACACACGCAACAGATGGATGTAGGGCGTGCCTCCTGGCAGAGATATGCGCTCCTCACGTTGCGACGCATTGTGAACTTGTAGATCGGCTATTTTGGGAAAAGATATTTGGTGTAGACGGAAAAAGCCGTCCAAGTACAGTTGTAACTGAGGTCTGTTTTACTAAGAATAGAGGGTTTAAGTGCTTAATAGCTTGGCTCCCATGTAGATTCATGTGGGACGTCGATGACATCAGTCATTTATGACATATGTATGAATTGTTTGGGTTAAGTAGGCGCACACACACACACACACACACACACACACACACACACACACACACACACACACTCACACACAAGTGCACGCACAGACCCATTTCTAGACAGCTCACCTCCGGTTTGTGTTGTGTGTGACATCAGACAAGCCTATATAACTCCTATACAACTCTCTAAGTCATTAGGGAGATAGAGACTGACAATAATACAGAGGAGGAGGTATAGATACAGATACAGGACAGGTAGAGAGATATTCTTATACAACTCTCTGTCATTGAGAGAGAGAGAGACGGACACTATACAGAGAAAAAGACTGAAAGATACAGACACAGACACACGGAGAGATACCCAGCGAGGAGAGGATGTCCTGGACGGTGCATAAGAAAGGAATACCAAAGACAGCCGCTTATGTTGCTGTGGCAGTGGGTGACAAGGTGTACTCCTTAGGAGGAGGGCCCTCCTATTTCTACGACAACATTCACATGATCGATTTGCCAGTCCAGCTTGACGTACACGTATTCAACACAGTGTCTTTGCAATGGATGACGTTGCCTTCAGCGACGGGCGAAAGAGGAGAATGTCCCCTTGAGGTTCCCCCTCGTGTGTGCCACACTGCCGTGGTGATAGGAGGTATCATCTACATGTGGGGGGGGATTATGTATGGGGTGGAGTACTGCAACGTGCTTTACACATTTGATGTCGTCGCCCACAAATGGTTCAAGCCCAATGTTTCCGGGACGGTTCCGGGGGCGAGGTACCACCACTCGGCCTGTGTCTTGGGACTGTTCATGTATATCTTCGGAGGATACAACGACAAGCAGAGTTGGACCAATGACATGTGCAAGCTGGAAACCACCACAATGGTCTGGTCTTTAATTAACACCAGAGGCACGCCACCTTCTACACAGTTTCACTCTGCCACCATCATCGGGACAAAGATGTTTGTTTTTGGGGGCTACATTGGAAGGCGCTACAACTACAACAAGAACATCAGTGTGTTTGACACGAAAAGCAACTGCTGGCTGAGCACGGCCTCTGCGCAGCCTCTTCCAGAAGGACGTACATGTCATTCAGCCTTTGCCTACAATGGAGAGATGTACATATATGGTGGCTACTACTGTGACTGTCCCTTCAATGATCTGTGGAAATTAAATCCAGATACCTTTGCCTGGAAGAAGGTTGAGCCTAAGGGGAAAGGCCCATGTGCAAGGATCTTTAGGACGTGCTGTTGTTGCAAGGTGGGCGATCGTATCATCCTCTTTGGAGGATATAGAATCAATTACGATCGGATTATTCACATGTACATCCTAGACTTAAGTCCTAGTCTGAAGACGTTATGCAAGCTTGCAGTTATTCAGTACAGGCTGGAGCATTCAGAACTCCCCCACAACATCAAATGGGAACTGGCAACCGTGACTACCAGCAGAAAAAGAAAAAATAACATCTGCCAGTTAAGACAAAAAACTAAAACAAAAAAAAACTAAAACAGAGAGTCCACTGCAACAAGAACAGGAAGCCCATCAACAAGACGGAGTGTAATAACGGAGTGGCTCCCATGTGGATCTTGGACTTCATATGGCCAGTCTATGACACTGGTCATCTATGATGTATCTGTGACAATTTGGGGAAGGTCTAAGCCAGATCTGACTGCTATCTATTTCCATTATAAAACTACAATAACGAAAAATGACTGGAAGTACTTCCTTGACCTACTGGCAGTGTACAAGTGAGACTAGCCCTGGACAAACAAACACACAAACAGACCCATTTGTAGACAGCTGCCTCCTACAGAGCCACGCCATAACAGAACAGCGAGCTGTTCCAGGTAATGGAAAAGAAGAAAGAAAAAGGTGAGGAGATTGGCGCCCTTAAAAAGCCTCCCTTCATTCAAATGGGAAAGAAAGCGAGAACAGGAATATGCTCAGTAACGCATACTCACCAGTAGATAAGAAGCATCATACAAAGAGATTAGAAGAGCTACCAACTGAACTAAGTCAGGGCAGACATAGCTGCAAAGGAGATCTCTAAGAATAGAAACTTCTACACCCAGTTGATACATCAAGAATAGTTAAAGAAACACAGATGCCTTGGGCAAAGGAACAGGCCTTTATGGAAGAGGACTTCTTTTAGGTTTTTTGTTTAGTTTTTAGTTTCCCCCGCTGTTTGAGTCAATAATAAATTGAGTTGTAGATATGATATCAGAATTGCTTGTTACTTTCTAAAGACTTTTCAGTTGTGTCCCAATAAAGCTCTTGCACTCTGATGCCCCTTCCTGTCATCACAGTATGTACATGACACAGGAAAAAAGCTTATGGGACCTCCACTATTAGCCAATTAAATCACTCCTGTTTAGGGCTGGGACAACAACAGCATTACCACAATGCTGTGGTTATGTGAAGCGTACCACGTTGAGTTTAATCATCATCATCACTGCAAGGAAATGTTTTGATTTATGTTTTTGTAATGATATCTTGGGCACATTTTGGCATCTGGCGAATTAGGACGAGACAATATAACGCAATTATGGGGGAAGACCTATCCTCAATGTATGTAAATTCTTGGATGTACAGTATTAGGAACAAATATCTACATATTGTTTTTCAGCACGGTAAGAAACGTTCCATGTGTCACAGCTCTACGTTTCCCTCCTGCTTATGTTATGCACTGGTAGCCCACTAGTCAATCTCAGGCATACAATACACGGTGTCCAGACTGAAATGCCAACTCATCAAAGTTGCATTGTTGTTGTTAGTCAACTATGAATGTAAAACATATATTTTTCAGATGTAAGATATTACATTACAGGTACAGTATTGTGTGGGAAATGTTATAATTCCCTAAATGTGTCGTATTTATCTTTTTCTGCCATGGGAAATTACCTGTGCATGTGGTTTGTTGATTTGGTGACAATTTTAGGAGGGCTTAGCCTTTAAGTGAACGATTCTGACACTTTCTGGCATGGACGTACAGTAACACTCAATCAACCCCAAGTTGGAATCGTATGTTGAGGGGCCTCTATAGAGCGCACCTCCAAAAGCGGTTTCATTTCTGCCCATAGGTGGTTCCACAAATGCCACCCACCCAGTTTCCTCGAGTCCTGATGGCTGCAACCCACCTTACACGTGAAGCACCCAAATCCAACTATTTGTGTCAGATGATAAACACTTGTTGCACTACATGGACTTTGTCTGAGCTTGCGATCCAAGTCTTGGATTTTTCTGCCTTTTGTGAGAAATTACAATGGTTTTCATGCCCATGGAATGTAAACATCATTGCAACTTCCTTTAGGGCTTTAGTTCAGTGTTCCTGTACTTAGACAGTAGCAGTTCATGTCCAACCTAGCCCCAGACAGTCATAAAGATGGAGAGATGGGGAACGCCTCCTGGCATTGATTTGCCCTCGATTGAGCGACTTTCTAGTTTTTAGTATATTTTTTTGCAATTTTCCTCAGCAAACCACAAACCAGAGATGTCTTTGACCATGGTGTCAGGGCATTTTAGCTTTCATTACTTTCATGAGAGCGTAATTATGCACTACAAAGTTGGACAGTAATTAATTTAAAGTCCATTATCTTTACACAGGAGAAAATGGCTCCTCCTTTGTTTGCCAGATGATCATCTAAATGCCAGTTGCTAGAGTGTGTTCACAGTATGAAAGATAGTCCATTTTCCCATGGCAATAACCCAACAGGGCATTTTAGCACAGTTTAATATTTGATAGCATGCCTTTGCTGTAATGGAAACCTTTTTACACGAACCTGATGGACATCACAGAGGATGTGGTCAGCAGTATTGATGTTGCCACATCCAAGGCCTCCCAAAAATGGGAGATCACAAAAACATGGTAAGCATAGAAGCTACAGTAGCATCTGAATTTATTGTCACATCACAGGTTTACAGGTGTAAAACAGTGGGTGAAATTTGTTTCTGTCTAAGCTCCATCGTAAGAAAGGGAAGAGAGGGGGGGGGGCAAGGGGGAAGAGAGATCTATACAAAACTAACAAATTATCTACATATTTATTATTTATAGTACCTGAGGTAAGACATAAGGTGCGGTAAGTACCTGAGGTACTGTAAGCAGGAGATATATACTGAACATGATAGGCTATGGACGTTAGTTAAAGGAGAGATCCGCCCATTTTAAGTGTTATCTTTGATGTGTCGCTAATCACTCACCAACATTGAAAGGGACGTTGAGTTATTCCAGAGAGTCCCCTGTCGTCCAGTCTGGCGACCCCCTCCGTGGCATAATGGGAACCTGTGTAAGAGTGAAAATCGTCTATTATAACCGATGCAAAGTTAGTTTTTTCTCTACTACTGCTCATCGTGGAGTCTCATGATACTCAAACATGCACTGAAATTCGCGCACGAGCTATCGTTCGTGCAGAACGAGATGACGCTGGTTGCTTGTTTCTCCCACAGACGCCAGGTTCTGTGAGAGAAACAAGCAACCAGCGTCATCTCGTTCTGCACCAACGATAATGTGACAATGTAATAAAAATAAAACGTTGTACATATGATTAAGGTGCAAAAGTGTCAGTGCCTGCCTGTCGACCGCATAGTCCATATCAGGTAACTGACACTGGTATAATCCGCAGGTATCCATGAGGACGAGCAAAAAAAAGCCCAAGTCATTGTCCCTGGTCTAATCCACAGGTAGATCCAAGAGGAAGAGAAAAAGTCTAAGACCAGCCTGACGACAGGCGGTGATCATGCTTTGTTCAGCAGTCTAACAGTGGCCGGGTGGAAGCTGTTCATGAACCTGGTGGTATTGCCCTTGATACTGCGGTAGGCCTCCTTGCCCGGCCACGGTCGTTGTAGGGGTTTGAACAGTTTGTGGCTGGGGTGGTGCTTGTCCTTGATGATGCGCTGGGCTTTGACTACACACCACTTGTACAGTTCCTGGAGTGCGGGGAGCGCGCCTCCCATTATGCGCTTTGCGGACTCTACTCGCTGTAGGTTTTTCTTTTCTCGGGCAGTGCAGTTTCCGTACCAGGCCGTAACACAGCCTGATAGAACGCCCTTAACTGAGCTGTTATAGTACAGCCTGAGAATGCAGTGTCCTACTCTGAACTTCTTCAGGTGGCGAAGCCAGTACAGTCGCTGCTGAGCCTTTTTCCTTACGTGTGTGGTGTGTGTCTCCCATTTGAGCTACTCCTCGATGTGTACTCCGAGGAACTTGAAGTCGCTGACCCTTTCCACTGCAGCTCTATCGATGAGGATGGGCGCATGATCTCTCTGAACCCTCCTGAAGTCCACGATCAGCTCCTTGTTGTTGTTGACGTTAAGGGCGAGGTTGTTCTCCCGGCACCAGAGTGCCAGTGAGTTGATCTCATCTCTATAGGCAGACTCGTCATTGTTGACAATCCGACCTATCACTGTCGTGTCGTCTGCGTTGGGGTGCTCCAGTGTTGAGGGTCAAGGGGTCAGATGTGATGCTGCCCATTCTCACCACCTGATGTCGGTTTGACAGGAAGTCTAGTATCCAGTCACACATGCTTGGGTGTAGATCGAGGTCTAGGAGCTTTGTGTCAAGCTATGCTGGGACAATGGTATTGAATGCTGAGCTGTAGTCCAAGAACAGCATTCGTCCATACTGTATGTGTCCTTCAGCTACTTGTCATCCATGTGCGAGAGGACGGTGTGGAGAGCCATGGCAATAGCATCATCGGTGGATCTGTTTTGACGGTATGCGAACTGCCATGGGTCCAGTGAGGCAGGTAGCATGGAGCAGATGTATTCCCTCACAAGCTTCTCAAAGCATTTTCTGACTGTTGGGGTGAGAGCGACAGGTCTCCAGTCGTTCAGGCATGTCACTTTGTCCTTTTTGGGAATGGGCACAATGGTTGACATTTTGAATCCTGCAGTGACCAACGCCTGGGAGAGGGAGAGGTTGAAGATGCCAGCTGGTCTGCGCATACTTTTAGGACTTGGCCCGAAATCCCATCGGGTCCCGTCTTCTGGATGTTGACTCGTTTGAAGGCTGTGCACACGTTGTCCTCCGAGATGGTTGTTGTTCTCCTCTGCTACATGGTGCTGCCCCGGTTGGCTGCCGCGGGTAGAACTGGTCTTGAACCGGCCGTAGTAGATGTTCAGTTTGTTCGGGAGGGAGGCAGGCAGGTTCACTTCACTTCTGTTTTTTGCTTTGCCGTCCATCAAGGTGTGTACCGCCAGCTCGTTCATGTAGTTTTACACGTTTTCCATGTACCTCGTCTGGAGGGGACAATGATCTCAATGTTGCTGTAGAGCTGTAAAATTAAAATTAATTGTACAAATGTTTTGCTCTTTGGTTGTTCATTGGTTTCATGTTCAAAATCAACGCAATGGACAGACAGACCGACAGACAGACAGACAGACAGACAGACAGACAGACAGACCGACCGACCGACAGACAGACAGACAGACAGACAGACAGACAGACAGACAGACAGACAGACAGACAGACAGACAGACAGACAGACAGACAGACAGACAGATAGATAGATAGATAGAACATTATACCTAACAGAGGAGAGGACCTGACATGCCATAGAAAGAATGATGGGAAGCAGACAGCTGCAGGAAAAACACTTTTGTAGTGATCTAATTACTTAATTTTCTCTTCCGCACATCCTCCACAATTATGCTAATGCTGTCACCCCAACTCACTGGGTATATTAATAAGTAACTATCTCTACCTACAACTGCTTGACACTAATACAAACACAGAAACAGGTGGTCGAGAAAGAAATTCTCAACATGAAATTCTTACATGTGTTCAGATTAGTCCTGAGATATTAAAGCTTTTACAATCCCATAAGGAATCCCATACTCAACTTTGTATTATTATTCCCAGAAATGTCTTACCATTCTTGTAAGTATTTTACTTTAGGTATCTCATTTTTATTTTCTCCCTAATTTATTCATTATGGCAGTTCCCCCCATGTGTACTTCTAGAGGACACAACCATGTGTCTCCTCCAGAAGTCCTCTGGTGGGCCATTTAAATGCACGATACAGAGAGACAAAACTGTGATTTATGGTGATTAGTCAATAAATGCATTGATTTATTGCTAGGAGGGGAAGGGGTGCACAATCTACGTGGCCACACTGCAGCGTGACACCGGAGCCAACAACACTGCAGAGCTCCAGACCCTGGATGGGAGGGAGTGGAGGGCGGCGATCCAGGCGTCCCGAGGTGGTGTTGACTTGTCCGCACCCTCTCTAATGTCGCATTGCATCAATTTAGAATATTTAAATAGCACACTGATGTATGTAGTTACATCAATGTCTTTAACAAACTAAAAGCAATATTCCCTAATATCTGTGTATGAACAGCTAATGTTACCTTGCCTTGTTGAAGATGTTGTTACCTTGGTTAACATGTGGGAGCCATGTGTGAGTGAGGAAAACGAATGAAGACATCATCGTGCCATTACACCCCAACCAAAAGGACACCTCGCTATCCCAACTATGATGGTCTGCTGATGTACTCGAGGATGAAAGGCGAGCATCAGCTTGCATGCATAATTAATCGGGTCGCTAGTGGGCTGGATGAAAGATGGATATGCTTCTGTGCGCAAAGAGAGGCGGAAAAAATGCTTCACTTCATGGCCTGCCCCTAATGTGAAAGGAAATGGACTGCCACTTATCATGGATGCACAGTTATGGATGTCTTGTTTGTTGTTTGAACTTTGTATTGACTGTTTCCAAAATGGATACACAATTGGTGTGAGGGATTGAGTGAGACTATAGAGGTGGAAAGGTTAAGAGGAAGGATCTATAAATAGGGTTGTACACTGTACAATAGACAAACAAGGTTAGTCCTTGGGCCTCTCTGTTTGTGGACATTGAATACAGCCATGGTTCTAACACAGTTTTTTGACACAATTTGTCTTCCCCAGCATTAATACTCAGCATTGACATTAAGAAATAGATTACATAAGAGCAGTGGCTTCTGGAGTCACCAAATAAGTCACCAATGTATGTGCAACAATCACTACATGGTAACAACAAATTATTATACTCATTTGAAAGGAGAATATAACAATTTTTCATTAATGCTAAAGTAGTTGCCTTTACATCCAAAGGTGTCTTTGGGGGTGACAAGTTCCCATCTGTTGATAGCTGTGGGATATTAATGTTCATTCCAGCATGGAGCTGTCCATAATAAAGCTGGCCTTCTGTTTTGATGCTCCAGTTTCATGGAATAATACAACTCACGCTAAAAAAGCATGCCCCAATATCCTATGGACAATTTAATAACTTGCTCTCAAATCTCCCTACAGTATGTCACTATGTAACTAGTTTTCTGTTGGGTTTCATTTAGTTGTTTCTGTGTTTTAAATGCATGTGTCTTAATTGCTGATTTTTGTGTGTGCGTGTGTAATCTCGACAGCATTGCAGATGAGGGCAAACCTCAATGCTCTTTTTGAGAATAAATAAAGGCTTCAATCAATCAATCCTGTACAGTATTAGGCAGTGATCTACAGGGGGTCCCGCCCAAATGAATAATTTATGTCTATAATTGAACTCATTTGAAATAATTTAATTCATGTCAAAACAACTTTTCATTGGACACGGTTTGAAAACCCCTGCTTGTCTTATAGAAGGTGGACAAGGTTTTGAGGTTAGGTTTAGGCATAATTTCTGTGAGGTTAGGGTTAGGGTTAGGCATAGTGTTTGTAGAGGCTGTTTAAATCCTAGCCAATAGGAACACAGAGGGGGGGGGGAGAAATGCTAAGCCTGTGGCACCCAGGGGCCCTGCGGTGTGGCTATTCTGATGGCAGACCGCTGACCAATGATGGCGCCAAGTTTGGTGCGGATCGGAGCAACGGTGCGACTCGCAGGTCCGCATGTTATGTTTGTGATGTCCACCGCCCACCGTCCACCGTCCGTCCACCCGCCGACCCTCTAGGCAATTTTAATATAGGATTCTAACAACACAAATCTGGTAGGGGGCTCCCTGGCACAAAACATTTTGAGATAGAGGGTTATGGACAAATACATATTAATTTGGGGGTCCAAACTTTTGAGAACCACTGCTTTAAATAATAATTAAACACTTTGGAAACAAGCCCAAAAAAAAGCAACCAGCAATTACCAATATTTACAACTCCCCTGAGTCTCCATCTTCAAACCAATCCAGTGACTGATTGGTGCAGGGCTGAGCATATAGGCCTATGAACTTTTCACTCAGTACAAATATTAGTAATTTGCAAATACCAATAATGTATTTATTTCACTGATAGTTAAATTCAAAATCATCCTTAACCCTTAAATGAAATTAATCATTTCAATGGACTTAAAAATAATGTTTTATTTGATGGTCTTCCAGCTCTGGCATTTGCGCTTTGTGCCCTCAAAAAAAGGACAACACCAAAAAGGGCCTTAGCCTTACCCCTAAAAAGACAACATTTCAGGCACTGGCACGTACATTAAATTCCTTCAAAGTCTTCATTCACTACATGCTATATGGGTCTGAACAGAAAGATTTAAATGGCATATGGTACACGGCAGGCATACAACCGGGATGTGGTATTTCTAGTTTTAATGGAAGGACAGGCAGCAGGAAAACCAAGAGGGAGACAATTTAGAGGTAGTGCAGTAAGAGGCAGTGCAGGAGAGATGGTGCTATCAGTATTTAATCCCCTGGCCAAATAGCCTCCAGAGCAGCGCTGTGAACAAGACTCATTTATCTCTGTAGAACAGGCTTCACAGCAAACCAAGCAAGCTCAGTTTGGGGGAAGATGACCATGGGGTCATGAGCTTGTCAGGGAATGAAGAAAGATGACTACTGAATCAGAAACGTTCAATAGCTCTGCATTTACTGAAAATCTACAAGACCACGTGTTTCTCATTGGAATTATGTGGTAGATTAGGTACTGGATTATAAGGTATGATAGTATTTAAATAAGGCACATAGTTGCAAAAGTACATCACTTTTAGCTATTCTTTTGTTTGTTTTGTTTTTACAACGTGGCTCTGCGAGGCGGTCTGTGGTGTGTGTGTGTGTGTGTGTGTGTGTGTGTGTGTGTGTGTGTGTGTGTGTGTGTGTGTGTGTGTGTGTGTGACACGCTGCCAGTAGGCCACAGAAGTACCTACACTGTTTTGTTTCATGTTTTATACTAAACAAAAAAAGACATGGATCACTCCAACAGAAGTTAAGTGTTAATAATCTAGTTTCACTCCTGCTCACTTTACTGTATATTCTCTCTAAAAAACATTCAGCCAAGGATGGGGATATTTTCTGTTTGCCCTGCTGTAAATCTCACTAGCTGTATTGATCTCCTTTCTCTCTGGGAGCAAATGGCCTGAGAGAGGTTCCACCCTGTTGTTCTGTCCTCTCATCCATTCATGTGGCCTTTTCACTGCCAAGAGATGCAATAATAATATGGATGTGATAGATTGCTCCTGGGGACTGTGTTTCATTGCACCAATCCCCAAACATGCAGAATTTATTATGGCTATAGTGCCCTGAGGACATGTGAAAGGGTATCAGCCCTGCCAATATGAGGTTGTGGTGGTGAAGATAAGGTTCTGTCTAAGAATCCACTTTACTCCAGTCATTTACTGACCAACAAAAAGATAGCGATTTTGAGTTCACTTCTTCCGTCACCTTTGAACTTTTAACCACAAATAATGCAGTAGTTGTTAGGATCAAATTCTAAATGGAAACACTGTGGCAGTTGGACAGAGCATAAATGAACATATGGTCAGCAGAGAAGACACCCCATTCACATCTAAGGAATGCAATTGGCCTGTTCTGGTGATTTGTTCTCTTTGAGGCTTTGATTGCAATCATTTGCATCTGACTATTGGGTATATCTGTGCACTGCCCATCATCAAAATGAATTAACTTAGTATTATCACTGCATCCTGTTTCACTGTGTCATTGCAGATGTTATCCTTTCCCCATCCACTGGACAAATCTCATTACCCACTGCAAGCAAAAATAGAAGATGTCACATTAAATGACAAGCTGCCATGAAACATGCTCATGTCTGCAAAAACAAATTGACACCCATAATTCTTGGGGTTGTATAATAATCCTGCTCGGATTACAGATCCCAGAAGCACTATGTCACACCTGATTTAAAAAAATAATGTGATGACAACTACTGACTCTTTTTTCTCTCTTTCTTTTTCCTTTTTTTCTTTACTATTATTATTATTATTATTATTATTATTATTATTACCATTACCTATGCTGCAACATTGTCTGAAGGAAGCAGAACAAAGATAAGTTTTACTCCTACATGCACAAGATGTAACTTTTTTCTTTTTTCATTTAGACACTTCAGCTCAGAAATAACCAGACCATTAATTATCCATTTACCATTTATTAACTATTACCATATTAACCATTTACCATATATGCAATGATATTGCATTCAAGTTTGGCGGTGTGACTCTGCTCTTGTGATATTAAAGATTCCCTGTGCAAACATGACACAGATCTTCAATCACAAAACCCCCAGAGCAGAGCATGAATACAGTTTTACATAAACATTGAACCTTCAATGCCTAATTAAACTACCACATATCATAGTACAATCCATAGAACCACAGTACAATACACAGAATCATAGTATAATCCATAGAACCACGGTACAATACACAGAATCAACCTATAACAATATAAACTAAATGCCACAGGAAGGAGGCCGGGGAGGTGGAGGGAATTTGAAAACCTATGCTGTACAACCTGCAATGACAGCTAAGCATGTAGAATGAACAGAGAGCAGAAGCTGCTTAAATGCCCCACCAGAGTTGCACTGTATGAGGGCGTGAGTGAGTTGGCTTGTAGCGAATGAGAATGACAAGAGGTTGAACGTACTGCCTTAAAGGAGTACAACTGTATAAGCTTGTAAGCGAATGGGGGGGGGGGGGGGGTCCGGGGAGAGTGAATGAAGTATATAAACATTCTGCCTTCCGTGTCTACATGAACTATCGTTACACTGAATTCCTTTATTTTTCAAGGATGCCCTGATAACAGCATATAAAACACATACATACATAATGAAGAATAACAACAAACATTTGAATCACATTACAACGTCACAGATGCAAATAAATATAGTGCTACATGAAACAGGTGCAGTCACTATGTAGTGTGTCCTCAAGAAGCACCCTAAAGGCCTTTGCAGACAGAGTGCGATTTTTCGCACGGAAAAAACAAACAGATTTTTGTAACCCATTTTTTTCACCCAGTGCCAATTGAGTGATCCTGGGCGCTACACCTGCCCTACACAAGCGCTACACCAGTCCCCTTCAGCCTAGGGAGGCCAGGGCCGAGCTCATCCTTCTTTCAATGCAAGAGAGCCAACTGACCTTCTTGTCACCTGACAGGGGGAGTTTCCCTGGTAGGACGTCACGTAGCGCGTGGAAGGAGCATGTTATTCCAACCAGTTCCCTTGCCCTCCATCAGGCGCCCCGGCTGTCATGGGGGAGGCGGTATAGCGACCAGGATTACTACATGTTTTTGTGAGGGTATTAACTACCCTAGGAGACACGGGGAGAACATGCAAACTCCAATATCATTTTTTTAAAGAACACATGGTTCTCTATGACCTCATGCACACCGGCTCCGAATTTGCCGTGCGGCAAGTGGCTGCGGCGGTGCGTTTTTTTTTCTTCAATCGAACCCAGTTCGATTGGAGCGTCTTTTCGCATGCGGTAAAAACTGATTGACCAATCGCACCCTGTCTGCAAAGGCCTTAAATGTCTCTATTGAGACCAATCGCCCCAATTTCAGAGAGTCCTGAAGTTTGTTCCGTGTGTGGAGCATAAGAAATGAAAGCAGTCTTTCCTTGTTCACTGCTCTTACATGAACTGGTATATCCTATGTGTGTTTTTGAACGTGTTGAATGTTCAGTAACCTTTGGTTCTAAAAGCGAGGATAGGTACAAAGGAAGCTTACCACACAAGGCCTTATAAATAAATAAAATACAATGTTGCTCTCTACAAACTGCGAGAGATGGCCAACCCACTTTATCATAAAATACAGTGATGGGTGTGATAATCATCGCCAGTAATAAAACGTAGAGCACTGTGGTAGACTGCTACAAGAGGCTTCAGTGTGGAAAGTGATGTAGAGTGTGGAGAGTGATGTTCAGCACATCACCATGGTCAAAAACAGATGATTACAGATTGAACAATAGTCTTTCTACTGGCAAAAGAAAAACAGGACCTGTTTCTGTAGAGAAAACCAATCTGTCCTCCGAATGTTTTGGTTAGGTTCTCCACATGAACCTAACAATAAATAAAGAACAATACAACCTTGAACAGTGAACCTTGAATGATGTCCATTGTCTCTTTGATTTTGTGAGAGGGGAGGCTTTTGATGTAGTATTCTCCAAACGGTGCCATGCCATTAGTATGGTTCCAAGGTACCATCTGACGGCGCGGATTATAACTAAGCCTTCGCCTAACCCTTTACACCAACGTAACATTTTTTTTACTATTGGGACGTCAGAATAATGGGAAACCCTCCTCCAAACTTCCTCTTATAAGTGTATCAGATATTCCCAGATGTGGCCACAGAAACGCATACTCAGTCAGACTACCCAATATTGAATGTCTGGAGTCATGTCTTAAAAAGCATAGACAAGTAATCTGACAAAAGCCTTTGATTAAACAATTTCTACAGCTTGTTTAGCGGGAAGAGTTTAACAAACCAAAGAAATAGAAAGAAATCGATGTCAGAGTACTGCAAGGCCAGACCAATACCATTTGAGAAGCTAAGGCCAAAATTGCCAAAGAAAACAAAAGGGCTGTATATGGAAATGGTTTGTCATTGTGTCATTTGAACATTAAACTGATTCGTCTAGCATGCTGACATTTTAAAATGTGTTTATCCAGCCTTTTGTCCACCAGGTCTTCAGTCCATGGCCAAGATAAAGCTCAGCCTCATCTGGGGAGTATTCGCTTCCAAAATGCACCCATAAAAAGCTTTCCCCATAGAACCTCCCAGGAACCAGGAACTGCTACGGTTGTCTGGTGTGCCCTGAATGGATGGTACATTCAGTGCACAAAGGGTTGTGGATGGGTGTGTAGTGTGTTGTACGGTGTGGGGGTTGAGGAGCAGTCCACTGTCTTCATCCATTAGACTAATGTGTTGTTCCTTCTACTCCCCTCAATACCCCCATGGCTGTTCACTCTCATACTGTCTGTCTGTCTGACTGTCTGTCTGTTCTCCTATGGGGAGCTGAAAGTAGTCACCCTGATAAAGGCAGCTCGAAATGCGGAGAAACCAGAGGGTACGACATTTTGTGGAAAAACTCCATTAATGGGTGTGCACCATACTGTAACTATATATAAAGCACTGAAAGTATACCAAAAAAATGCCAAATATATAGCAGTGGTGTAGGTGTATGCATTGTTGTCCTTTTCCCTTTCTCTCAATACTTTACTCTTCATGAGATGAGTCAGAGAGAGAAGGGTAGAGGGAGAGTTACGCATAGCCCAAGAGAATGATAGTGGCTCTTAGATTACACTGCACAGAGGAGGCAGACGGTGCTAGCCATCACACAAAATTGAGCACAAGGAGCTCCAAGTGTAGGCGATGATGTGGCAAATGGCAATATAATAGTGAGTCAGCAGTTCAGAGACTTGATTGAGTCATTGAATTTATTTGGTGATAAAAAAAATGGCACATCAGCACTTCCAGGAAGTTATGATTATCATTATTGATAATAATAATAATAATAATAATAATAGTCTCCGCCAGGCCGAAAGGCATGGCGAGAGAGTATGTTTTGCACCCTGTCCGTCCGTGTGTCCGTGTGTCCTGTCCATCCGCGAGCAGCTAATCTCCGGCACCGTTGGCCCGGTCGCTGCGAAACTGTGCACACACACTCCCTGGATGCCAATTCAGAACCTCTGCCCCAAACACGGGCCTGTTTCACATGGGCCTGTTATAGCGCCACCAGGAGGTCTATTTGTGCGAACCCCATTTTTTTATATTACTCCTACAGATTTGATCCAAACGTCGTGCAAATCGGTACACAGTATCTCTATAGTCATGTGATCAACACGGATTTGATCCGATTTCCCATATTCCACCCTCATTGGCTAAGGTTGGCTTCCAAAGTTTGCGGGATTGGTCCGTTTTGAACAAAATGCCTCAAATTATGCACGCAGTGTGCGATTTCCTTGAAATTTCACACACACATTCCCACTAGGCCGAGGAAGAAATGCTACCCTTTTCACATTGGCCTGTTATAGCGCCACCCACAGGTCTAATTTAGCAAAACACATTTTTGGAACAAAATGCCTCAAATCATGAATGCAGTGTCCGATTGCCGTGAAAGGCCTAAGAATAAATGGAACCTTTTCACATTGGCCTATTATAGCGCCACCAGGAGGCCACAATAATGTACCTGACCTGGCGGAGATCTGTGCTCCGAGGAGCACTTTTTCACTTTTTCTTTTTTTTAGCCTAGATTTAAAAAGGAAGCTGAGGATAGAGAGGGGAACCAGCATGCTGGTCGGAATTGAACCTAGGTCCTCATAATTATGTGGCTAACACACTATTGAGACATGATTATGCTGTCACGCCCCTAAAAATGTACTTTTATCTCTTCAATGGAATAGCAAGGCAGTCCGCTCATATCCTGGCTGTACTGGACTAATACGGACTCTTAATTTGACCAGCAGAACTTTTTAACTAATTAGGAGCGTGTCTGCACAACAAACTATATGATTTCATCTTAACAACTGTTTGTCTTGAATCACAAATTGTCATTGATCAACTAGAACAATATATTGACATGTCAGATTGCTGTCTTTGTGAGGCAGGAGTCTCTCTTCAGATACAGGAAAAGGCTCGGTGGTTCTCTTTTTGCAAAGAAATGTGGTGGTAATGGAAAGCTGTGCATGATGGGAGAGGAAGAGGGGGGACATTTTCTGTGTCAGTGATTCGGTTTGCAAACACAACAGGTGTACATTAAACAATTGACCAATGCAGGGAGAATGTGCACAATTCACACATAAAAGCCACCCCTGCCGGGGTACAACCCGGGACCTTCTTGTTGTGAGGCAACAGTGCTAATCACTGCATTTCTATTCATAGACAATGCATAGAAAAGCATTGTCGGACCAGAGTTACCCCAACTTCTTTTTTTTCTAAATAAAATGTGATAGGATATCCTTTCGAATGAGGCAGAGTTCGAATGAGGCAGAGTTTTTGTGTTGCACACGCACTGATATTAAAACAAGGTACGAACATTCTATTCACCTATGAGTATCATGAATGTCTGTGTGGAACACGGCTAACAATGACACAAGAAACAAAGAAATCATGCCAAGAAACAAATAAGGTCAGATAGGGCCCTCAATACCAACATGGAACAGGAAAAAAACAGAACATTCAGAGCTTAAGGCTGAGAGGCATCTGTACTGTTTGCATGTGTGTGTGTGTGTGCGTGTGTGTGTATGTGCGTGTGCGTGTGCGCACACGTATGTGTGCATGTGTATGTACATGCATTTGTCTGTTGACTCTGTTCCCATACACAGTACAGGTGTATGTGTCTGTGTGAAAACATGGGGGATGTTGTGGGATGTGCATATGTGTTTGCATCAGTGCAAGAGAAAATCATCAAATGATGCATGTAAGTGGACTATCAGCATGCAAGCTGCTGATTCAGGCACCAAGATCAAAACGTTCATAACTTGCGAATTTGCTTGCATTTTTGATTGTTAGCATAATGCCAACGCTAGTGTCTACTGTCTAGTGTCCAACGTTAATGTTTATACTATTACTAATAGTGCTAAAACTAATACAATTATGTATATCTATATATCTATGTAGTCCACTTCCTATTCTAAATGGAAAGTAAGTGTTACAAATGTTACCCCGCTACATAAATGTAAGGCAGACCAAAGTGTAGGGTATAAAATAGCAATTATTTTATTATAGAAAAGCTTACAAAATGGTACTTTCATTTATGTGCATATATATAGAAATGGTTAAAAGTGTTTGAGCAAATATAAAAGGGAAGAAGACTGGTACAAAAAGTAAAGTAAATCAAACATAAATCAGGGAAAAGGAACAGCGGTCCCTAGTGTGCCGCTTGTTCCACACAGATCAATGACAAAGCAGACATTTCACAATATATGCACAAAGCATGTAATACATAAACACAATATGCACTCAGCTACAAAATGTCACATGAGATACAATGGGCAAACCAATAAAAGGATTACCTTAGCTCTTATTATATACACACACACACACACATCAGAAGCCTCTCAATGTTTCCACACATCACGCTCCCCTGTCTGCACCCGTTATACGATGACATCAGATATATAGGTTAAACCAAAATGTCATACAAAATCATAAACAAAACCAGACATTTGTTCTCCTTTGCACATACATAATCTGATACTCACATATCTCCAGTTTAAAGGGTTAAATGCCTATTTCACAGAGACTAGGCGACACCCCAAACAATTGCTGAACACTGGACAGGCACCACAAAGCACCAACAGTGAGTATCAAAGACCTGATGATATAAGAACATTCATTGTAGATCAGATAAAATACAACAATAAAAGCAAGGATACAAAAAACAAACAAACAGGCTTACCAAGTTAACAGGTCAACACTCAAACATCCTCCTCTCAACATGCTACCGGCATTGTTGAGGACCCACCGATTACTGACCTGTTAGCTGCCTGTTCAGAAGGCCTTAAATACCTGTGTCTATTATGACATCACCTTCTCTGCCTCCCTCTAGGGGCTACACAACAATAAAAATCATAATACCAACTGTCTTTCAAATAATGAATACCACAATTCCATGAGTGGAAACAGTAGCTAATGGCTACATATTAGAAAGGTTAAAAAAAATGTTTTAAGTAGGACCACAGCAGCATGTATGCTCAACATACATGGGTATATAAAGATAAATAGAGAAATATATAACACCCAGATGTCGTTAGAAGCTGGCCGAGCTCTTCCTCCTGCCCCAAGGACAACTGGTGTGCTGACTGCACTGCTAAACTGGCCATCAGAGAACATCATGACACAAGGGCAAAATAAGCGGCAAAATTAGTCACCACAAACTTCCACCCAACCATCTGTTCCAAAAGTTTGCCTCTGGGAGATGGTCACAGTCCATTAAGAACACGGCTGCCAATTAGCCTATCTCTAACAGCTTAGGCTATTCCTAATAGCTGTCTCCATACTTTAATAACCAGATCTCACGAGATACAGCATTTCTATTGTATCAAGCATCCTCTTCATTCGGTGGGCAAATTCATTCTCACTGTCTAGGCCTCACTCTGTATAAGGCATATAGAGGAAGAATACACATGGATAAAGACTCAGTGTTAATAGGCTCTCTCTAGGTAGAAGAGGCTTCCAGACATTGTGGTAACACTAAGGACTAAGCAGGATTAAACACAGCAGGAAACAGCAGGATTACACAGACACTACATAGCTAGCACTCAGAATGCAAGGAGAAATGACAAGGTCAGTCCGACAGTCATGAATATTGAATGACGAAAACAGAACAGTGACATTATTAGGGCAAATATAGCACAAGAGAACACGCACAAACACACACACACACACACACACGCACGCGCGTGCGCACACACACACACACACACACACACACACACACACACACACACACACACACACACACACACACACACACACACACACACACACACACACACACAGTACATGAAGTTGTACTGTCCATGGGGACCCCACGGTCGAGATGCAACCATATGTGAGACTATATTATAGGTTGCATCACCAGGCACACTAGTCACTTGCACAGTTTTACTGGCCACTTGTTTCTCCAAAATGGTACCTCATCCCAAACGCATTGTCTTTCTACAATGGTAGGTTTCTCAGCCCCCTGTCGTGCCAAGCAGACAAACACTGTAAACAGGGTTGGGGTGAGCCGAGGTCTTGTCTGAGTTCACCAAGAGTAAAGAAATCATCCGTTTACAGTACTCCTCTTACTCTGTATCTGTACCTTAACTGCTGTGTTTCCTCTGGCGACTGATTTTACCCCGCGGGATCAACAAAGGTCTATCTACGATACAGGAGCATCAGGAGTAAGACCACCAGACTCCTGAACAGTTTCTATCTAGGCAAGGCAAGGCAAGGCAAGCCAATGTTATTTGTATCGCACATTTCAACAACAAGGCAATCAAGAGTGCTTTACATAGAACATCAAGCAAAAGAAACACAATTATGCAATAATTAGGATGCATAAAATAAAAGAAGTTGTAGCAGTCTAATTACTAGCAGCAATTAGACTGCTGAATAAGGACTGTTCAGTTCTGGACTGAACTGAACTGTGTTTTAAATGGACTTATTATGAACATTAGCTACATTTCATGCACTTTATCTCTTCTATGCTCTAATTCTCTATCTATCTTTTAACTGCATTGATGAGCCTGGGCAAATAAAAAATGTCACCCATGTTACTTGTAATATGATGTGACAATAAAGATTGATTCTGATTCTGATCTATGTATCTAAGTATAGACTTCCCATTGTGCACAGTCTGAAGTGGTTCTCTTGGCCGCAGATTAAGCAACAGTGGCCAAATGACTGTGAGGCCGCCTGTGTGCACTACCAAAATGGACTATTTACCTTACTCAGGAGCTGGTTGGACTGTTTCTCTCTCACACACACACACACACACACACACACACACACACACACACACACACACACACACACACACACACACACACACACACAGACACACACACACACACACACACACACACACACACACACACACACACACACACACACACACACACACACACACACACACACACACACACACAAAACTTTCAGGTGCTATTATTTAGTAAAAACTGGCCTGAGTTGCACTGTACTTGGAGCTTTCTTTTTCAGTCTACACCAAATCTCTTCGCCACAAACAGCAGATCTACAAGTGCACTTTGTGACGTGTTGTGAGCTTGTAGTTTCTTAGTATCTTACGCACTGTAATATGACCTAAGGTTCTACAAATTAAAAATGTCATTCAGGGGTGCTGTGGATGAAGTTATTTACAAGGGGTGCCCTGAGCCAAAGATGTTTGTTGAGTCTACACCACTGGTTCTCAACCTTTTGAGGCTGTGACCCCCCCAAAATAATCATTTTGAACTGGGGACCTCCCACCCTGACAAGCACTTGGAATTGTAGGAGTTACGGCATTACATTTACTTTGACTCAGTTCCAAAATATACGATATACAAGCTTGTAGATCAGCTATTTTCAATTTGGCCAATGTTTGACCAGTTTTTATTGTATATAGTTTGTTGATTACTTTTGATGCAGTATAATGGTATTTTTTAATTTCTTCTTCTTTTTTTAAGGTATTAAAAAGGTCTTAAAAGTCCTTAAATTGCCACTTTAAAACTGCCCACTGGGGACCCCCCCCAAAATCATGTGGGGACCCCACTGGGGGTCCCGACCCACATTTTGAGAACCACTGCTCTATACACTACTACCAACCTGATGTTTCATAAACAAATCCAGCTTTTGTCCCCACAGTACACCACCCAGTGGCACAGGCAGCTTATTTTTCAAGGTCAAGCGTTTTGACTCACAGACGCACGGCTTTAGATCTCATTTTCCACCTCCTTTATGTCCGCAGGGCTAAACGGAGATCCGACTCCAGTTGTCAACTAGTACGTGTTATAAAATAGGGCTCGCTAACTATGGTGACTGGAAGATGTTTAGGACGAGACAGATCTGTGGCTCCACTGTACATTATGTGTGCATACATTACCGTACCATGACGTCAAACAGAAATAAAATAACAAGACTATTGTATTTTAAAGAAAGGGGAAGAGGAAATGGATTGGTTTTCACCTAGTTTGAACTCACTCGGGTTACAACTGAATAAATCTCTGATACCCATTGTGACAAGTGTGTGTGATAAGTGTGTGTGTGTGTGTGTGTGTGTGTGTGTGTGTGTGTGTGTGTGTGTGTGTGTGTGTGTGTGTGTGTGTGTGATAAGTGTGTGTGTGTGTGTGTGTGTGTGTGTGTGTGTGTGTGTGTGTGTGTGTGTGTGTGTGTGTGTGTGTGTGTGTGTGTGTGTGTGTGTGTGTGTGTGATAAATACATTCAGGGCATGTCAGTCTACGTAGGTGAACATTTTCAAATTATTATTATTAATTTATATTAAAAAAACAGGTCTCCAAGCTATTTTTGAAATAGGTCTTTGAGTGGTTACTTTTTTGCCACCCTCTATGTTTTTTTCTTCCTGAAATGTCTACACCAGGGGTGTTCTATGTTTTTCAGGCCAAGGACCCCTTAGCTGAGAGAGAGATGAAGCAGGGACCCCTACTACATATTGTATAGATGAGAGATGAATCAGGGACCCCTGCTACATATTGTATAGATGAGAGAGAGAGAGATGAAGCAGGGACCCCCACTACATATTGTATAACATTGTGTTTGTTGCAGATTACACTTTTTCATAGATTTCATAGATTGCCTCATAGAGTTGTTAGACAGCACTGTCACCAGTGTTGTGTCAATTCATGTTTATTTTTTTAATTTTTTTACACATTATCTTTTCTATTAATGTGTTAGATTCATGTTAACTCTTTCAGTGCCAATGAAATAAAAAAATTATTGCGAACTTTGCCAGATTTTTTATTTTATTTTTTCAAAGAAAATAAAAAGTGCTTAGGAAGCGAGATACAGACTTTTTCAGTTTTAGGTTAAACAAAGAGTGGATGGAGCTGCAAATCTTCAGATAATGATATCTTGGGTTCTGAACACTTTAAAAAAAAAAAAACTATTTTTTTTTTTTTTTTTTTTTACTCGGGATTTCTCGTTCTGGCACTGAGGGTATAACCCAAAAACTCGGGATAACTCGGGGTCTGGCACTGAGAAAATGTGTATTTTCAGACATTTAAGCACTTAAACCCTCAATACTTAGTAAAAAGTCTGCTCCTTTTTTCCTCCTACACCAAATCTTTGCGGAAAATAGCAGATCTACAAGCTCACTCTGGTGAAATTTGTAGATCTGCACCACTGTGCATCATCCTACAGTCACCAAGATCTGACCTGCACTGAGTTCAGTTTTATTCACACATTTTAGGCAAGATTATCTGGTAATTATGTCACCACAAGCCGTCCAATGGTGACGATATGTCACAGGGAAATTGGCATTCCAGGGAAATTGACAGGGGAGCGCTAGTTTTATAGGCGCGGGGCGGTGCTGCGAGGCGGGGCTTTGATGCGAGGACGACGACCACAACAATATAGCAACCAGGAAGCTACGCTAGGGGAACGCTGAAAATAAAATGGATAATATGAGAGAAATACTCAAGTAAAGCACGAATACCTCAAAATTGTACTTGAGTAAATCTACTTTGTTACTTTACACTATTAGTACAAGCCTCAGTGGCGCACTTCGATAATCATTGGACTCCCCACCCACTACCACTGGGAGCCGGGGTTTGATTCCCGCTTGGGACATTACTTTTTCAAACAACCGCGGATTACTTTTGTTTCGCTGATAAAGTATAGTTTTGGACCATGACGGAGGCGCGCCGACTTAGCAGACCTTGAGGCCGAGGAGTCGCGCCCGAGCGCCTCCAGGCGCGAGTGCCCGTGACGACCGGCCGATGGTCTGCTAGTCGACTTAAGCGCCGTCCGAGTTATGTAACGATAGGCACAGAATCGTAAATGATGTTGTGGGGACTGCGTTTGCCCCAAGTGCCACTCACTGCACTAACATAGCCCGCCAGGCCCGCCCCCTTGTGCTTCAACTGCATGGAATGAGGCTGTGTGTGTGTGTGTGTGTGTGTGTGTGTGTGTGTGTGTGTGTGTGTGTGTGTGTGTGTGTGTGTGTGTGTGTGCGCGTGCGCATGCGTGTGTGCGTGCTCGTTTGTGCATGCGTGCTCGTTTGTCCATGCGTGCGTGTGTGGTGTGGGGCTCATGTCTGGCTTGCATTGCCCTCTAGCGTTGATTCTACAGAATTGCCTGAGGGGCGGTGAAAACAAGCGTACCCCTTTCAATTTCCCTGGAATGCCAATTTCCCTGTAACATATATATACTGTCAGGCACACGTGGAAGAATGCAGACACAGAAGGCACTGAAAACAGGTTTTATTCACAAAAACTTCCAAAACAGGCAAGGGGCAGGCAAAAACTAAACAGTGGGAAGCAGAGGGTCGATATCCAGGGGGGGGGGGGGGAGGGGGGGGGCAGTCAACGAGGGCAGAGGCACCGGCAGGGGCTGGGCAAAAATGAAGTCTATGGGACAAAACGGAGATCAGTAACGGCAAAACTTGGCTTAGAAACTTGGCTTTAGTACAATGCTTGAGAGCTTGCAAACAAGACAATCTGGCAATGGGCCTAAAGAGGCTGGGCCTTAAATACCTACTGTACCACTCAAGTACAGTGATGTACTGTGAATAGAGATGTTTTGAAGGTCTTGTTGTAATTCCTGTTCTCCTCTGTGTTCACTCCATTCACAGGTTTGTCCAAAGTTGGAATTTGACTCCTGTGAGTGTCTATTTTAAGTGTGAAATACAAGGATCTGAAATACTGACAGAAACATTACAGTGAAACATTACAGTGAACTAAATGTGTTTTCTCTTTTTGTTTTGGATCTTCAGGGGACAAGCAAGAACTGTAGAGCAGAACCTTTCAACTTAGTTTTTCTGGTTAAAAAAAAGGGGAGGCTTGCATTGTGTGACCTCTGTCGAATCATTCTGCTGCAAATGGTCTATCTGTTTGAACACTGGGTTGATCTGTTTGATTATTGCACTGTAGACCAGTGGTTCTCAAACTGTGGGTCAGAACCCCCAAGGGGGTCCCCAGATGATTTTGGGGGGGTCCCCAGATGATTTTGGGGGGTACCCAGATGATTTGCGGCCTGAAAAGATTGGGAACCACTAATGTTGCGGCTGTGCTAGGCTGTTAAAAAGGCAGCGAGGAGCTAAACATGAGAGGTAAGACACTGTATGACGTGCACGCACAAAGAATGCAGGTCCACTCCAATCCGTGCTTTTGACAATTTATTCCACAAACAAAGTTACAACAGTTCCCAGCGAACTACTACTACCGTGGATGTTATTTGTAATTTGCGTTTCAAGCGGTCAACAGAAAATGTCGGCTCCCACGTTCACCCCCTCTCTCTGTCCAAATTCCCACACTCTAGTGCCTATAGGTGAACGCCATGACTGTATATGACAATAATAAATACAAGACTTAACAAAAGTCACATTATGGCTCCTACAACTACTGTCGACATTGCTGTAGTTGTTGCCCTTTTCTCTGCTGTCACATGCCATAGAATTGCTGTAGTGTGAAACTTGGCTTGCACACTCCCAGCAGGCCAAGGAAGAACCTCCACCCCAAATTGTTCAAATCAGGCTCATGGTGGTACTATAACAGGCCACTTCACATAATAACCAAACGCTGCCTCATGCATAAACTAGGGGAATTTTGTTGCGTGTCAAAACAAGTCAGATTTGGAAGCATGGGTATAAGAGCGGTTGAGCTGCAAGGTCGGTCCAAGGTGTTTCAACTGCTCAAGGAAGAGAGACCAAAGGCGGTGGGATATGGCCCTAGATTTAATAAAAAATAAAATTGTATTGATATTTTAGAAAATGTACGGGTAGGACACAGAGCACCAGAACCATGTATCCCAACATGCTGCACCAGATTCGGGTAATGGTGGAATTACTGAGGGGGTGGCTGTGTGCATGTATACTGCACCTTTATCCAAAGCACTTTACAATGTGCATTACATTCATCCATTCACTCACCAACACATTCACACACCAACACACTCACACTGAGGCACTACACTGTCTCTCTTCATTCTATGTATGCGTTTACCTTGCTTCACTCTGGAGTCGTGAGTCACTTTGGGTTAAGGTCTGCTAAATGCCTACATTGTAAACTGTAAACTACAACTTGAAAAACTTGTACCCCTGTACTGGGAGAAATGTAGTTTGTAAAACTACAGCTGTACATAGTTAAAGTAGTTCAACAATGTTTAAGCGTTGCATTGAGAATGTACATTGTACAGTACATGTGGGGTATATGAAATAAAATATCATAGGCTGCAAAAACATGCCAGTAAAAAAAATGCCTCTCAATTGAGTTTTATTGCTAAAAAGTTGACCCCATTTCTTTTTGTATGTTAATAACAAACATCTGGGTTGCTCTGGGTTTTTTAAATTAAGACATCTGATGTCAATATTCACGCACAAACAGTCTAGTCTTCAAGATAAATACAACTGTATTGACAGACTTATCTTATTTATATCTGCAATAATTATTCACATAGAAAAAATGACCGGTCTCCTCCTTGCACAAAAATGTTCTCCTCCTTTTTCTAACAATCAACGTAGTTTTTTTTGTTTTTTTGTTTTGTTCTGTTTTGTTTGTTTCCCTTCCATTCACTCTGTAACAAGATTAGAGGGTATCTAACAAACACAATTATGATTTAGAACAAAAAATGACAAAAAAATCCACATGACTCTGAGGAAGGTCGAAAGACCGAAACGTCAGTCATTCTTATTACTTGCACTGCATAAATAAAAGGCTTAAATAGTCCGTGCTGCTCCAGCGTCCTTCCCTTTTACAATTATGATTTACTTTGATCTTCCACTTCATTGCATTATCAAAAAAAAATATCGTATTATTTGTATACATCATGGTTTTACCGTCCTATAATGTCTGTGCGAACCCGGGGGTCTGGTAGGGGCGGGGGGTTTAAGAAGCGACCTGGGCTCATTAGCAGCCACAGGATCAGAGGAAACAACTGTCACAACTGCCAACAGGCAGACTATACAGTACATTGACGGACAATCTATGAACTGAAAAGACACTTTCGTATGTCACCGTGGGAAACTGTATGAACTGCTTGCCCACACAAATGTGATATAATGTCTGTCACCTCTGAAAGCTTGTTTTAAAAAAGATAAAATAAAAAAAGTTGGTCACAAAAAAAACAATCAACGTAGTGTGAACACGCCCTAATTGGGCAGAATCTCTTGTTAACGCGACACATGAGCGCTCTCTCAAAGTTTTTAGCGGTTAGGCGCTCCCTTTTGGCATAGAAAACATCCTTTCCAAGGCCGCTCAAAATGGGACCACTAGTGTTATTTTACCATTTACTGTATTCTGGTACAAAGAATACAGTAATGTCATAGCAGCACCTTTGTGTATGAAATGAATGCATCACCCTGAAGGGCTGGTATATATACTGCATTGTCTATTTCTCGCTTCAAATGTACAGTATATATTATATACAGTACCTCTATGAATGACAGACAATGATCATTGCTGTTACGGAGACGCCCCCTATACGGGCATCTCCTATATGAAACGGCTATGCTCTAGGGTCGTCCTTATATGGCGAACGTACGTATGATGTTTTACGTAGGCTATATATGGCTGAGCTACGCCCGATAGATCCAGATCAGAGATATTTCAGTTCAGTGACTATAAGTATAACTAACTAATAAGTATAACTAACTAACAAGAGTGAGGGCCTTACACACCATTCGCTCTGCCACATCTGATCCATCTTCGGGCTAGTCACTAGGGCACCCAGGAGAGGTACCGTTCTAATAGACGGCGCTCAGGGCAACCTGCTACCAGCAATCCACATATACGAGCTATCGTAGTTCTCTGTTACAATTGCAGTTGACTTCTAAAGGTCTGATGTTGTTTTCAAGGTGAGAATGTCTCTTTTAAATGTATTATTTAATTTAATTCATGTTCATGTTCATTTCCAGTGTTGGGAAAGCTACTACAACTGCTCCCCCATGGTCATTAGTTCTCATGTTTTTGTTATACTGTAGGCTTGTTTTTTCTTGACAATGTTAAAATGTAAAAAATGTAATTTAGATAGCATTAGTGGTGGAGCAAGTACTAAAATGTTTTACTTAAGTAAAAGTATCAATACTGCAATGTAGAAGTACTCTGTTCAAGTAAAAGTCCTGTATTACAAATTTACTTGAGTAAAAGTACCAAAGTATTGGTATCAAAATGTACTTAAAATACCAAAAGTAAAAGTACTGAAATGTTTGAAAATAGCAGATCTACAAGCTCACAACGTGTCGTGGTGCGACGCGTTGTGAGCTTGTAGATCGGCTATTTTCAAATAGCCTAGGTATAAAATAGGGCTAAAGTGGTTAATGTAAGTTTTATAATGTAATCATTTATGCCTGCAAAGTAACTAGTAACTAAAATTTTCAAATAATTGTAGTGGAGTAAAAGTACAATATTTGCCTCTGAGATGTAATGGAGTAGAAGTAAAAGTATATAGAAAATTGGAAATATTCCAGTAATGTAAAAGTACCTCCAAATTTTACTTACGTACAGTACTTACTTACGTACATTTACTTAGTTACTTTACACCACTGGATAGCATGTTATTTAGATAGATGTATTGTTTGTTTACCTGGTATCCTATAGTTATAATGTACAGATTATTCGTTTTGATAGTATATTGTTTAGATAGATGCCTAGGTTCATTGTTTACCTGGTATCCTATAGTTTCAATGTACAGATTATAATGTTGATAGTATATTGTTTAGACCAGGGGTCTTCAATGCTTTTCAGGCCAAGGACCCCTTAGCTGAGAGATAGATGAAGCAGGGACCCCCACTACATATTGTATAACATTATGTTGCAGATTAAACCTTTTCATAGATTTCATAGATGGCTTCATAGACTTGTTTGACACAGCACTATCATCAGTGTTGGATTCATGTCAATGTGTATTTTCAGAAAGTTAACCACTTAAACCCTCAATTCTTAGAAAACCTGTACTTTATCTGCTCTTTTTCCCCTACACCAAACCTATTTGCAGCTGTACATAGTTAAAGTAGTTCAACAATTGTTTTTAAGTGTTACATTGATTGATTAATATTATAGGCTACAAAAACAGTCTCATTCCAGTACAAAATAAAAACTCTCAATTGAGTTTTATTGCAAAAAAGTTGACCCCATTTTTTGTTGTACAGTATGTTAAACATGTGTGTTCTCTCTCATAGAGTTAACCATGACATCATCGTTCCAGTGCACTCGACACTTCACCATCACCTTCCTGGTGCTTCTGTGTTTTTCTTCTGTGTCTTATCTCATATACTACAATCTAGACATCAACCTGACCTCCTTTAACATCTGCATGGCCTCCCGACAAGAACAAAAGACCATTCTGGGTTTGGAAGGGAAACTTAAGGTCCTGAACCCAAACGTGACCTCAGAGAAAGATGACATACTAATATTGATGTGGTTTTGGCCAGTTGGCCGCAAATTTGAACTGCGTTGCAGTGATTCCGATATGGAAGGATGTCAGCTGACAGATGACAGGAGTGTTTACCACAAAGCGCACGCCGTCTTGTTTCACCACAGAGACATCCATGGGGTGCTTGACAACATGCCTGAAGAACCACGACCCTTGTTTCAGAAGTGGATTTGGTTTAACTGGGAGTCGCCTGCCAATTCCCTTCAAATCCCTAAACTCAACGACTTGTTCAATTTGACAAGCAGTTATCGGCTAGATTCTCACATCCCGTGCCTTATGCGTACCTAACTCCAGTGACCCAGGAGGACAAGAGTTTCAAACTGCCAGAGAAGGACAAACTGGTATGCTGGGTCGTGAGTAACTGGAAAACACAATATAAAAGAGTTCAGGTGTACGAGGAGATGAGAAAGTACGTCAAGATAGAAGGTTACGGGAGAGCCTTTAATCGCACCTTTGATACCCGAGAACTTTTTACGGTAATATCTAGCTGCAAATTCTACCTGTCCTTTGAAAACTCTATTTACAACGACTACATCACCGAGAAATTATTCAATCCTATGACTCATGGGACCGTACCTGTAGTTCTGGGCCCTTCAAGAAGAAATTACGAGGATCATGTTCCTGGAGACTCTTTCATTCACGTAGATGACTTTGTCAGCCCAAAGGAGCTGGCAGAGAGACTGATTTACCTGGCCAACAACCTCACTGAATACATGAAATACTTTAAGTGGCGAGAGAGGTACAAGGTCCATCGTTGCTTTTATGTCCATGATAATGTTTGTAGATCATGTCTTCATCTAAAAATGCAGAAACGCTATCAAGCTTTTCATGATCTCAATAAATGGTACTGGGGTTAAATGTTTATTGTACATTATTTAAAACCATGAAATCAGTGTGATTTGCTGATGATTAAAAAAGGCACACTATGTAACTTTGCCCTGTGTTTACATAATAAAACTATGTGAGTGGGGGGGTATGAGGCCATGGGGGTGGGGTGGAGTTTGGGGGGTATGGGATGTGGGGGCGAGGGGTTGCGGTTGGGTGAGTGGGGGGTTATGGAGGTGGGTGAGTTGGTGGGTGGAGCATATGGGGGGGGAATCGTGTGTGTGTGTGTGTGTGTGTGTGTTGTGGAGGGGGGTAATCTGGGGGTGGGGGTGCTTCACGTAGGATGGGGATTTTTTGTAGTCATCATGACAAATCAGAGGTAAGGTAGGTCTCCGCCAGGTCAGGTAGGTTATTGTGGCCTCCTGGTGGCGCTATAATAGGCCAATGTAAAAAGGGTGCCATATCTTTTTAGGCCTTGCATGGCAATAGGACACTGCATTCATGATTTGAGGCAATTTGTTCAAAAATTTTGTTTTGCTAAATTAGACCTGCTGGTGGCGCTATAACAGGCCAATGTTAAAAGGGTAGCATTTGTTCCTCAACATAGTGTGAATGTGCGTGCAAAGTTTGACCGCAATCGGACGCTGTGTTCATGATTTGCGGCATTTTGTTCAAAACAAGCCACTAGTGCAAACTTTAGATGTGAATCTTAGCCAATCAGGATGGAATATGAAAAATGAAACAGATCCGGCTTGATCACATGACTATAGAGATCATGTGAACCGATTTGCGTGAAATTTGGATAAAATCGGAAGGAGTAATATAAATAAATATGTTTTACATAAGTCGGCCTCCTGGTGGCGCTATAAAAGGCAGAAGTGAAAAATGCAGGGCAAAGGTTTTTCCTAGACCTCTAGGGAGTGCGCATACAGAGTTTTACACAGATCGGTGCAGTTATAGGTAAAAACACAAATGGGCCTGTTATAGCGCCACCATGAGGCTGATGATTCTCCCTCGGCCTAATGGGAATGTGCGTGCAAAATGTCATGGAAATTGCATGCTATGTTCATGATTTGAGGCATTTTGTTCAAAACGGAGCACTCCTACAAACTTTGGAAGCCATGTTTAGGCAATCAAGATGGAATATGAAAAATCTGAAAGACTGGTTTCGTTTAATGACTATAGAGATACTGTGTACCGATTTGCATGATTTTTGGGCAAAATCTGTAGGAGTACTGTCAAAACATATGTTTTGCACAAAGCGGCCTCCTGGTGGCGCTATAACAGGCCTATGTGAAAAATGTGGGGCAGAGGTTCTGCTCTGGCATCCAGGGAGTGTGTGTGCAGAGTTTGGCTGCGATCAAGCCAGCGGTGCCGGAGATTAGCTGTACACAAAATGACAGAATGACACACGGACGGACGGACACACACACACACACGGACGGACGGACGGACGAACAGGGGGTAAAACATACTCTCTCGCCATGCCTTTCGGCCTGGCGGAGACACTAAGTCACTACACCTCTTTGGGTCTAATGCCAAACTAAAGACATCTGCGGTAGGATATGTATAGGACACTGATTTAATGAATGCAGAAATATTACCATTTAAAAATGTGCGTCTCATTTGACATGGACACTATGGCACAAGCTGGCATGGTGAGCCGTCCCGATGAATTGAATACACAGGACCACAATGGGAAGGGCTTTTTGTGTTACCCTTTTAGCATTTTTATAATTATATCATTTGCAAACTGTAAATAAAGTATTCAATAAAGTATAAATAAAGTATTCAATCAATCCATCCTAGATTTATTTGTTTTATATATTTTTTGTGATTTGTGGCAAAATTAGATGAGGGTGTAGTGGTTTTACTTTTTCCTCACACTCACTGCATCAAAATTCACCACCATGCATCACAAATACAGTGTGGCATTATAACCAAACGCTGCCTCATGGATAAACTAGGGGAATGTTGTTGCGTGTCAAAACAAGTCAGATTTGGAAGCATGGGTATGGGAGGGGTTGAGCTGCAAGGTCGGTCCAAGGTGTCTCAACAGTTCTGAGAAGGAAGAGAGACCAATGGCGGTGGGCTATGGCCCTAGATTTAATAAAAATAGATATTTATCATGTTATTGATATTTTAGAAAATGTAGGGATAGGACACGGAGCACCAGAACCATGTATCCCAACATGAAGCACCAGATTCGGGTAATGGTGGAATTATTGAGGGGGTGGCCTGTGTGGATGTATACTGCACCTTTATCCAAAGCACTTTACAATGTGAATGTGTTACATTCATTCATCCATTCACTCAAAAACACATTCACACACCAACACACTCACACACCAACGGCAGAGGTAACTATTAGTCAGGGGATATTAGCAGAAAAATGTCCAATCTTGGAATAAATTCCTCACCAAAAAAAATCTTCACCAATGTGTTTGTAAGTGTCTAGTAACACATCTCACAAAGACTGAAATGCAGTTTCTCTAGGGGAATTTTTGAGAGCTGCTGAAAGTTGGGGTACCCACCATAACCTTATGCAGGGGAAAAAAAATCCAAATTTAATTCTGTTTTAAGTAGCATGTGAGGGGGCAAACTAGGGTGTTTTTATGATTCTGAATCCATTGCAAGCATTTGTTTTGCACCAAAACCACTCCTTGGGCTAAAAACGGCCCAATCTCAATGGGCTTTTTACACAAAAAGTATACCTGGAAAAGGATGGCTCTGGCCGTTTTTAGCCCAAGGAGTGGTTTTGGTGCAAAACAAATGCAAAACAAATGCCGTCACAAATTCTCCTAGGGAAACTGCATTTCAGTCTTTGTGAGATGTGTTACTAGACACCTTTACAAACACATTGGTGAAGATTTTTTTTGGTAAGGAATTTATTCCAAGATTTTTTTAAATATCCCCTGACTATATGCAAGGCAACAACCTGGAGCAGTTAGGTGCTCAGTGTCTTTTTCAAGGACTTTGTCTCTAACTCAAGGGGAGCTAGGGATTGAACCAGGAACCTTCCGTTTCCAAAGCGGCCGCTCTACCTCCTGGGCCACTGCCGTGCCCTGAAGTCCACTACATTGGGTATAATAAATAAATTCTCACTATAGCCTACACTTGGCACTACAAAATGGCAAAGGTATTGTATAGTGAAAGGGTAGGCATTCTAGGCAACCTTAGGCACAGGTGCCACTGCCAATAATGGCACAGGGGATGGTGATCACTGGCACAGTGGCATAAGTGTGAGGGAACGGATTTACTTTTCAAATTATGTTTAAATGTAGTCAATTAAATCAAGTCCCCTCACATCGGTATGCAAATTACATCCTGCACATAATTCTACATTTATTCTAACTGACTGGGGAGTGAGTATGGGAGATAGGTGGTGTTATAGTCTAATCCTGATATGAAGGAAAATAAAAAATAAAGGTTGTTATGTATATGGACAATCAAAATCTGTCATAATTAAACGTAATGTTGATATGGCATACTGACTATCAAGAAAATAAAAACATGGCACTTCATGTCAAAAATGTTGCCGACCCCTGGTATAGTGAGTAGTCTTTGGAGGAGGTTCTAGTTGGGCCGGATTTTTATCAAGGATATTAACGTAAGGTGGCTGCCAAGTTTGCCAGTATTAGGGAAAATAAAATAAAATAATTAGGGTCAATGCGTAAATAATAATATTTTTTTGTAAAGCAAGAACAATGTCACAAAGGGAAAATAATAAAAACACAATAAACAAATAAAACATAACAGATAAAACAAGAGATATATTTCAACTCAGAGGGTTGGGAGTTAAAAGCAGCTTTATAAAAGTGTTTTCAAAAGGGATTTAAAACAAGGCAAGCCTCATCTCCACGGGCAGGGCATTCCAAAGTGTCTGAGTTGGGGCTCTAATAGCAAAAGCCTGCTAAACAGTTTGGTTCACCTGATTTAATGTTTTAGTGCCTAGAGACATCCAATAATACTGGATGTGCAACATTTTCATGTTATGATGCAGAGGTTTTAACATTTTATGTAGATAGATGGCAGGTTTGCTGTCTAGTTAATTGGTTATTCTAGTTAGTTTGTAGCACATTGATGTTTTTTCCTCGACCACAAGCCCATTAATTCATATCAATTTGCACTGTGGCAAATCAAAAGCTTCACAAACCAAAATGTCATGTACAAAATGTTTTATTAGATTCACAGGATGTAAAATCAATTTAATTAATCATTTATATATTAAACTTAAAAAAAGTGCCAGCAGAATCAATCTTCCATACAAGCAAGGCAATATACAGTACCCACCAGTGCTACCACCATTCACCCATCACTCACATACAACAAGCCTGACGCAGTAGCTCTATTGCATTTTGGCTAATTCAACCTGAGCTCAACATCCCTTCAGTCTCATGCATTAGCTAATGAGCTTAATATGCTGACTATGAACTACAGTACAGTAACGCATATTCCACTAAAATGAACTCAGACCTCCCACAGGAATAAATTATCTGACTGACTCGCACTGTTTCTGGAGGTCCTGTATTCTTATGACCCCAGTCAACATTATGACATCATAAACACAAAAAAGGCATTAACCACTTAAGCCCCGTTTTGTACTTCGTTGTACGATGGTGTTGCGCAGCGAAAATAGCCAATTTACAATTTAGAAACATTTTGCCCAAATAGGGACACCAGTTTGAAAGTGGTTAAGTTAAAGCTAGGCACCTATCCCATTGAAAAAGGTGTATTATCGAGCCCAATTAAGACATATTTGTGATATGAGAGAGAGAAAGACAAAGAGAGACGGAGCGAGAGAGAGAGACAGAGCGAGAGAGAGAAGAGCAGATCTATGATTTGGGAAAAAGTTTAAATTGGTTATAAATCAGTATTAGAATTAGGATTCAAAATGTCAAGAAAAAAGGCCAAGGACATCATAGACATTCTGAAACTGCATAAAACAGCTGTGTAACACTGTAGGAGTTGGCAGTTACCAGACCATTGATTTGAATGGCTGAAAAATACAAAACATTACATTTTTATAGATAATTTCCACCAGTCCACACATGGATGACAGACATGCAATAGGATGGTTTGAGCCTTGTGAGACACACAGTGTCACAACTTCATCATACTACGGTTCAGTAGTGCAGTGCACACCTGGATTTTATTTGTTTGTTTGTTTTGCCCAGATATGCTATGTTGCTTCCTTTGTGTTAAGCAGATTAGTGGAACAAATTACCTGCACAAGTACTAAATAGTACTATATAGTACTAAATATGCCCTGTGCCATGGTTATGTATGTTTCAATTTCTAAAATAAAGAAAATCTATCCAAATTGTAAAACTAAACGTCCTTTAAATTAAGATCTTTACATACACACATTGAGCATCTAAACACAAGTTGGAACAAGACCAACTTGTAGTACATGCTAACTTCTCAGGCAATATCCAAGCCATCTTTTTTTAAACTTTTATACTAACTTTGGATGATTTCATATTAAAAATATTTTGCTCCTTATAAAGCACTTCTAAAGTGTGAAAGGAGTAAAAGATAATGATCTACAATCATTATTCTGAAGATAATACTGGACAACGTGGCGACTGAATTTCTCCCACGGGATCAATTAAAGTCTTATCTCTCTCTCCCTCCCTTAGTATCTTGAGCTGCGACATTGTGCGTCTCACAGGATCTGAATGCATCCATCCCTGGTTTTAAAAAAGGCGGAGGAGAAACATTCAATAATTTTCCACCGGCTCCCTCTGAAATAATCAGATTCCACTGCGGGCAACGTGTATATAAGCCTTCTTTAGCCCCATCAGTGTTGTGTGATGGCATTCACAAGCAAAAAAAACGTACAGTATATAAAATCCCTTAAATGGTTTTAATGCATCTTCAACCAGTCCAGGGGGTCAGAGTTCAGTGAGTCCAACATACAAAAAAGATAAAGGCCTTGAGGTCAGTGGTACTCAATACAGCCCCCGGGGGACGTATGAAACAACCTCATGTGACAAGTCCTTATGATAGTCAATAATTATGATTCTCTGTTGCTTGTGTGTAAAAAGAATATGCTTGTCTTTATATCAACGTTCACCTGACCAACTTCATGTAAAGGCTTCTCCCAAATATGGCACAGGGTGGGTGCTGTGGCGGAGGTGAAGCAGAAGGGATGTCATTGCTACCTGGATGCTTCGGGGATGAGTCTTTTGAACCAGCCACCAACGGCTACATCTACCCTCATTACCAGAGAGACGCCGATGAGCAGAAACACGCTGGTGACCAGGAAGCCTGAGGCCTCAAACATCAACCTAAGGATGAGAGGACGGGAGAGAGCTCAGCTCGGGGGTTTTAATGGGAAATGCAAGAGTTGAAGCTACGATTCTAGATCGTGATGGGTGTGTTAAGGGGACTCTTTTTTCAACAGATAAGCAGACATAATACGCTCTCCAGTATGATTTATAATTCAATTAGTAAAGACATGCTTCACTCATGTGCATTCAGTGAAAAGCAGTGGGTGTGGGTGGTTAGCCGTTAGTGTACCACACAAATAATCATAGACTCAAAACAAAGCCTTTCCTGTCAGTGCTTTTGTGATAGCTGGGAAATTGCATTCAGGCACTTACTTGGGTGCGAAAACCTTCCACACCATTAGGTGTCTCCTGAGGATAGCAGCTGCACACACTGATGCAAAGACCTGAGAAGAGATAAGGGATCTGGAGTTGAAATGTGTGCTGTGAACTGCATACACATGGAGAAGCTGGCCTATGCTGGAAAATGCATCAGATGGGTGCACAGTGCACACTCATCCTTTGCTTAAAGATTGGTCATCCAAATTGTGTTTTTGCAAATGTAAAAGAATATATATAATAAATAGGTAGCATTGTTATTCAGTTAGCTTTACCGTAGCTTATCAGGTACAGTAAGTTGCACATGCGTGCCGGATTATCTTGCATTATTACACTTTTGTGTCCATGTAAATGTTGTGATAGTTGTATCTTTTTTATGCTGTGGTCAAAGGCCAAGTAATGGGTTTGTCTGTAATTCTGTCAAAAATATATGTATCTATGTCCCCTCAAAAGTAGACTAAACACAGCTCATGCCGCTACATGCATGATGTCACAAAACCACCTCTGGCTAGAAACGAACACAGAATTAAGGCTATGTGTCCACTAATGCATTTTTTCCCCAGCTGAAAACACAAGATGCTCTTCCCACCCATCTGGGAGCGCTTGAGGGCAGAGCAATTTTTCAGCTGAAACTCAAACCAAACCAAACCAAACCAATCATCTCATAGCAGAAGCAAGCAAAGAGTACTTGCTCTGGCCCTAGAACTCTGGCTCTTGCTTTTGATAAGGGTAAGGGAGAGAGGATGGACTCACCGGTCTATGTGGGTACATGAGATTGTATTTGTTGGCGAGGAAAAAGTATCATTGACTATATTCACCCAGCGGCCATTTTGCTCTCACGTCATATTTGCGGGTTGGGAAGAAATGCCACCCGGGTTGGCATTATTTCATTAACTTAATAGCAAAATGGCCGCTGTGTGAATATGGTGAATTGCACTTGTACGTTGCAGGAAATGACAGCTGGTCTTTTGTGATGTTTGTCCTGCCCCTCCTCTACTGTGATTTGACGGCTGGGTAAAAAGTGGCAGTGTGAGCGCAATGTTCTAACGTGAATGGCTCAGCACAGAATAGATGCTCAGACATGCTGCTGGCGTTTGCAGCATAGTGTAAAGTGTACATACATGGCGATACATTGGAAACAATTAAAAATACGCTGGCCTCAGAAAAAAACTAATAAAATAAAATAAATGCTTTTGGTGGACACATGGACTAACAAAACAAACAGGAATTGCCCAGTGGAGTGAAAGTGCAACTAATGAAAAGTGAGGAAACGTGTCTACTGTAGTTGATAAATGCAATTAAGCCCCTAGTAACACAAATAATTATTTATAAAGATCTCTATTTCCATTTGGCCAAATAGGGTGTAGGACATGCACACAAGCAGCCAGCCTTCATCATGATTCATGTGGCTTACTCCATTGTGATATGTGTGTGCGATGATGCGATGCGAGAGTCCCCTCCACACTAGTGCCCTCCACACTCTCCTATCTACAGTAGCATCAGGGTCTTGAGCTCTACAGTGTTGTTGTTAGCTCAAGAAGATACGTGTGTAACTTTAATATGAGTAGCTAAAGATTGGATATTTTATTTACCTGTGTTCCATGAATGAAGAGGTAGCGTGTTGAAAGTTGCAGAAGGGCAGAGCTGAACTGCTGTGGGTTCTCTCTCAGTCTCATCTCCATTACAGCATCCTCTCCGTCCTCCCCTCCCACTCTCCTGCTGCCCCGCACCTCACACACCAGTGGCCAGAACAGGAGCAATGGACAACCCACTAAGGGCAAAACCACACAGAAAGTGATATTTAGATATATACTGGGGTCTTGAGTGACATTCTTCGAAGGCAATATTTCAGAGTGTCTTCCTCAAGGACATCAATAGGACACATGATATTTGACACTCACTAGCTGTCACCAACCTGGTGACCTCTCAGTTTAGGGGCCAGTGTCTCTAGCCACTACTAGACCAACCACAAACGGCATACTTAGCAGGGCTGGGCAATTAACCAAAAATAAACCAAAATGAAATGAAACCAACTTGCTAATGTAGGTTAATCAAGAAGCAGATATTTTTATACTTTTTAAAATGTCTTATTATATCAATGAAACAAAAAAATATGAATAATTCTTTTTAAATAAATCGACTACATCAATTAACTACTTAAACTGTATTATACTTCATTGTACAATGGTGGCATACAAAAAAAATGAAAATAGACAATCTACAAGCTCTACACATTGTGATGCTTATAGATGTTATTTTCACACAAAAAAATTACATAAAAATAATAAAAAGTTCATTCATCGTAATCGAGGAAAACGTTTTACATAATCGTGATATTGATTTTGAAGTCATATTGCCCAGCCTTAATACTTAGCCATTTGCCCAATGCTTTCAGCCAAAGTGCCTTACAGTGCTAATAGTTCAGACGTCTTTAGTTTAGGTGGCTCCAGAGGAAATCAACCTTAAACTCTGGCAGTGTTAGTGCAATATCCCGCCCATTGAGTCCTACAGTACAGCACCACAAGTAAGCACCTTATCATATGACTTATTCAAGCTCATAAACGGTGTATATTTATACCGTGCATATATATATATAAATACTGAAATACTTTCAAATTATATATTTTTTCCCATCTTGTTTTTATTTATAAGAGGTTTAACATTTTTTTTAGGCATTTTCCTTCAGACTTTACTACCGCCTCCAACAACGTATTAATGAGTAACTACCTGCAAACAGGATATGCGACGAGAAGGTGTTGAGGGTGACCAGTGAGGCCGGCAGTATGGTGCCTGTGTGTCCATCAGGAAAGCCAACAAAGGCAGCTCCCCACTGGATGGAGGGGAAGGTGGGCAGGTGACCTGTGGCATGGAAGAACTGTGTGGCAGCTAGGGACCACAGCACCAATGGAGTCCAGGGTACATTAAAACCTCCTGCAGAGGAGAAAAGCCAAACGGCAGACATTCAGCCACAATAATGTTTTTTTTATTGACAGCTGGTATACCAGTATAATAGGTCCAACAGTTTCCATTCACCTAAGAGTTCATCCATCACATTCAGTCTTGGTTAAAACCTTTCCACATTTATGTGTTTTCAAACTCAATATTTACTATGCAAAAAAACAAGAAGAAAAAACAACCATTGCATGCATTAGGTAGTGCAATATTTAGCAAGCTATTAAGGCTGATAAAATCCTAAAAGTAGCCCATTATATTAATAGAATCAGAAAAAATAAATCATTTGGGACCTCTTCTCTTACCATGGTACGTCCCATGCAGGCTACTGAGGGTGGTAGAGGAGGCATGGATGTGTAGGAGGGCACCCATCTCCAGTAGCAGCAGGAGAAAAGACAGAGCCATGCCCTCTGCGTGTAGCAGAAGTAGCCCTACACCCAACAGGCCACAGAACAACAGTTGCGGCGCCGAGTAAACAGTCCCCAGTCCGTAGGCCTCCACGGCGGGCCTGTCGTCTGCCTCGGCTCCCTCGCTTGGCTCGTCGTCGTCCAGGGAGCGACGCATGCGCTGGTAGATCTGGGGGATGAGGTGGTGCAGCTCCGCCTGCGTGCTGATGCCGGTGCTCGCCCGGTAGCTGGGCAGGGGGGGCAAGTTCGAACCCCTGGCCGGCGCCGTGGCCCTGGTCTTCAGAAACACGGTGATCGGGTCCAGCCACAGCAACAGCATCCCGAGACCCAGGAGGGAGAAGATGGTCCTGGGAAGCGCCACCTGGGCCACGCCGAGGAGCTCGGCCATGCTCCTGAAACTGTCCTCCGGAGTGGCGCCGACGGCCCAGTTGAGCCCCAGGCAGACGGACAGCAGTGGCAGGATCCAGCGGGCCATGAACACCGCCCCGCCCGAGGAGTTGAGGTTGCCGTAGTGACGTAGCCAGCGTCTCAGCAGGTACGTCCACAGGCCTAGCGAGGCCAGAGAGAGAATGTAGTGGAGATTCTTCAGCTGGCTGTTCTGCAACCGGGAGAGGGGAGAGAGGAATGGGGAAGGCTGGCACGAGCCCTGCTCCTCCCGGCAGTTGTGGAAGGAGAGGGAGAGGTAGAGACTGCCCACCAGGAGCCCCAGACAGGCCATGAGGGTGCAGCTCTCCTTCCTTATAGCCGCAGGGGAAAGGGCTGGGGAGGGCAGGAGCCCGGCAGGTTTGAGGGGGTCATGGTTGGCTGGCAGTAACAGTCCTTCCCAGTTGAGATGGATCGGAACATACAGCCCCAGGGAAAAGAGCAGGAAAGTGACCACGCGCCCTTCAGCTATCACGTAGCTATCTGACAGCAGGGAAGCACCGCGCAGCATCAGCACCAAGAGAGCCGGGGTGACGAAGCGACGGAGGCTCAGCCAGCCGGCCCGCTTCGGGGCTTTAGCCCCGTTGCCAGAGGCGGTGGATGCTTTGGCCCGATGAGCGCGCCGGAGAACCAGCAGTTCTGAGACGATAGCGGTGGCTGCCAGGCACCACGCCACCTCGACGTAGCCCCGGGCAAACAGCTGACCCGCTGCGACGCAGAACCCAATCGACAGCGCTGCCACGACGGGGGCTTTAAGCAGACTGCCGTCCCTGACCAGCAGCCAGGACAGCTCCGAGAGGATGAAACATAGCACGCAGGCAAACAGCAGAATGGTTAAGCCTGCGGCCATCTTGAGCGGGTTGAAACGGGCCCACGTGGCCCGACAGGTTTCTCTGACCGAGGTGAGGTAGGACTGCAGGGAAACAACTAGTTCTGGAGAAGGGGGCAGACCGTTTCTCACGGCGGTGAGGTACTCAGTGGAGACCTGTGAGAACTGCTCCTGCAGCTTAGAGAGGCTCTCTGGTGGGATGTCTTTGGCCATGCTGGAATAGGTCTCCAGAAAACGATTGACCTTCACAAACAAAGACAGTTAAATCATCAGAACATGATTCAACTATTTTCAAAGCCAAATAACTTTGCACATTACATGGAATGTTACTCATTAATATTCATGATGATATAATGTGGTAAAGTATTATGTCTGGTGACCAAGACTGACGTGACAAGCTAAATGTAATAAATAACATATGTCTGACTCCCCAGTAAATAAAACAAAAAGGTGTTAAGTCAAAAGATGTTTGGATCATTTTCTTAAATGATTTGTTAATGACCTGGTTAGGAGACAAGAGCAAGGTTCAACAGCTGACCAAGATGTTTGAGTTAATTGCCCAGTGTAACTTTACTTAAAGGTAGGGTAAGTGATTTACTTTTGTTAAAATAAGTGTTAAATAGCTCTATATTCTGATAGTAATCATTAGAGTGTTTGTTCAGTAAAATGAGTCTCTATGTCTCTCCAGCTCTTTATCAAACAGAAAATGCATTTTCAGTACTCTCTCCTGATTGGCTTAAATGTTGTCACCTACCTGAAAATGTACATAATTCTGTTTACTAAAGAGCTGGAGAGACCCCTGTGACCGAACAAACACTCTGTAGCAATGATTACTATCAGAATATAGTACTTTAACCTTTTAACAAAAAAATATAATAAATAAATAAATATCACTTACCCTACCTTTAACTGAAACGTAAAATCCAGATTTTCTATATTACTTTTGCTTAGTTGTAAAGCCTTACTCCCGAACATGCTTTAACCCTATGATTCCCAATGTATGGATCTGGGACTCTCTGAGTGGTTATCATAGGGTTTCTGGAGGTCCTCAGAAAAGTGAGGAATAGTTCAATAATATTTATATATAATGAACATAAGTTAGCATGATAACAGAACCTGAGACTAGGCTGAATAGGTTCCACTCTTTCCACTGTTGGCATAAAGTTATAGCTATTCTGTCACATATTATACCTAGAAAAATCTCATACATGTGTACATGGTGCCTGAAATGTTTCATCAAAAGGATGTCTGTGGTCCAAAGTGTTTATTGTTTAATTGGTAGTCCTTGGCATGAACATTTTAGTAACTTAGGCTTGGGCTACACCTCTCAACAAATTTCAATGTTAATAGATATTGACAGCACAGGCGAGGACATATTACCCCTCAGCCTTCCGTTGCTCCCTAAGAGGTTACCTGTTTGACGTTGATCCACAGTGCCTCCAATTGGCTGAGACCCTCAAGTGCACCCTTCATTTGGTTGTGAGGAGGGAAAAGAGGCAGGAGGACTTGGCCCACACTGCTGTAAGGTATGGGCACTCCCAGCTGCAGAGCCAAGGTAGGAACCAAGTCTGTCTGTGGGACCACTTGAGGTTCACTCTATAATTATTTGAAAAGAAAGAAAGAAAAAGAGAGAGAATTCTTGAGCTCTCCATTTCTTGCAGCATTAGTACTTTGTGATCAAAGTAGACTCATATACAGAAACACATTCTATTATGTTGATTACACTTTAATTATGTAAGCACTACGAATGTAATTGCATATATACTCAAAGTAACACAGTAATCGGGCGTGGACCCATTATACTGGATATTTGTATTTGACCAGTCTGTGGTGAGCTACTACTATCGATTAGGGAGATTCAGTCAAATCAGATATTATTTTATTTGTGTGTGTGTGTGTGTGTGTGTATATATATATATATATATATATAATCTTTCGATAGTGACAGTAACAGAGAGAGGAAAGGCAGGTGGTGGGATGACATGCAGTAAAGAGCCTCGATTTGGATTCAACCCCAGGCGAGCAGCAGGAAGGACTATAGCCTATTATTTTTGTGGTATGCACTCTTTCCACAAAAGAGTGCATACCACAAAATCAGATCAATTTTCTTCAGCAGCATTAAGGCTAGTGGCAATTGTATTCTCTATAAATATTTGTAGAGAAAACTAGACAACGACTGATTTAAAGCTGGACTATTTTTAGTGGGGGATTTTTATGCGGTTGTCAGCATGCTGAAAACAGCATTGTCTTTTGGCTCCTTTTTGTCCAACTTGCCAACTAGATCAATAAATGCCTGGCTGCCATCAGAATAATGTCTTGCTGATCAATACACTTCTTTAAAAAAAAAAAACAAGAACAGATGTACTGAAATTGCAAAATATAGAGAACATAAAAGGAAATTTACAGTGCCGTCCCTGTGGCTGCAATGACATCAGGGAATAAGTTCCGAACATTTAATGCATGTGTGATTCTAGTATTAATCACATCATAATAAAAGAGGACAGAAAAGTGCATTTTATCTCTCTAAAAGGATGAAATCGATCAATACAGTAAAAGTAATCGACATTGCTCATGAAATGTCTACAAGCCCCATTAGGGGTGTAATCATGCAGTTATATCGCCCTCTTTTGGTTGAAAAAGGTATTTCTGCTGCAGTGCTGACTCCAACGCCCCATAAGGACGATTTCAAACATTATTTATAATGTGATGTCTAAAAAAAGAAAATCAATTGATGTTGCTTAAAAGAGGGGCCTGCTGCACCCCCATTATCACTTTTTAATCTGCTCTGAGGAGGGCTGCGGCCGAAACGCGTTAGCGAAATGAGAAATTACAGTACATCTGAGCCAGTCTTGCATTATTTATTTTGTGAGTGCCGCTTTTTCCACTTCGGTGGTTTTTCATTTAAGCCCCATAGTTGCCCCAACCCATCAGAATATTTTGAGATCGTATCATAGGTGGGTAAAACTTTTAATGTTTATGGGCCCAACTGGAAGTAGGCAAGTACATTGAACTTGTTTGCTCTTCAGCCCTCAAAGTGGTATTTTTCATTCAAATGTATGTAATGGGAAGAGACAGGCCGTAACCAAGAGTCTCGGAACCCTTTAAAACAGAGAAAGTGCTGTCTATTATATAGTATAGCTGTATATAGGGGTGGGTACAGCATACCTGCCTGCTTGTGTGATCTCATCCTGAGCCAAATTCCTGTCTGGTGTAGGTTATGCCTGTAACAGCTCAGCTGATATATATGACACTACTGTTTAATCTTCAGTATTGAGGAATAAAATAAAACAGACCTTGGAAGGGGGCCCTGAAAAGAGAGGTGAAGGACTGTAGAGGAAGAGGGCAGCATCGGTCTCCTTCTGACTTTCTCCGCCGTGGTCTCCCGTGTCCGTCATCCCGTGGTCTCCCATCACCACCAGGAGGGTGTCATTCTGCAGGCGCTCCATCACTGACCTGGATTAGAAAGGAGGCAGAGCAGGATAAAATAAATAATAACAATAACCAGGCTTCCCATCAACAATTTCCATGATGGGGGAGTGCAAATGTTTTTTTTTTTGTATACAATATTTCAATTAGTCAACAGCGATTTAACCACTCAAGAACAATATAATTTGTCGTACAATGAATAACATAAATAGCCGATCTACAAGCTCACAATGTGCTCCATCGTGGTGTGTTGGGAGCGTGTAGATCTGCTATTTTCGTTGAAAATGTTGACTTTATTCGGGGGGAAAATACTTTTTAAAACTATTATATTTCAAATAGTTTGAAAATGTTCGTCTATAATGACATGCTCCAAAATAGGTTATCTCGGTCAGGGTTAATGTTAATGTGGTTACACTGTCGTGTTTTATCACTCAGCCCGATTGTGAATGCTTGCTCGACTCGCTTGTGAAAGTACAGTACTGTCCTGACCTGATGACTCCATCCATCTGGGTGAGTTTGTCAGCCATGGCAGGGTGGTCGGGACCAAACCTGTGGCCACAGTGATCCACTCCAAGGAAATGAGCAACCAGGACATCCCAGTCATCACCCACCACTGCACCCACCACAGAAAGACGCGTTTGAGAGGGAGAGACACGAGTTAAAGCAACCAAACCAGATATAACATGATTTGATGTGCTGCATTAAAAAATCATTAGGGTTAGCGCTTATCTAGAAAGCTGCTGGTTTGTAGGTTGGAGGAAAACAGGGTGGGTTTGACTTAGTGTGTCACTGGGAATATATATAATTTTTTTTTAAAGCTGTATTATTCTGATAGTAATCATTGCTATAGTGTTTGTTCAATAACAGGTCTCCCCATCTCTCCAGCTCTTTAATAAACAGAAAATACATGTTCAGCTTCAATTTTATAGTGTTTAAATTTTGTCTGCAATTTTTTTTTTCATCACTTGCAATTTCACTTGTTTATCCTGTATTCTGTATGAGTTCAGTTCACGTTCCTGATAGGATGAAATTGGTATCCTGACCTGAAAATGTATTTTCTGTTTACAAAAGAACTTGAGAGATGGCCAGATGGGGAGACCCCTGTCACTAAACAAACCCTCTATCCATGCTTACTATGGGAATTTAGAGCAATTTAACACTTAATTTAACAAAAAACACCACTTTTAACCAGCCTGATACAACAATGAAGCAACAAAAGTTATCTGCGGTTGTGTAAACACTGCTACCACGCTGTCTATAGCATTATGTGGACGATACCTGTTGAATAGAGATGCTGGAGAATTCCGTTGTCCACTGTGTGCAAATCCTTGACGTTGAAAGAGGGGAAGGGTAGGGATCGGTAGAACTTCTTGGGGAAAAGACTTTCCCAAGTATCATCACCCATGAACACCACCCGTTTCCCTACAAACGGACGTATACAGTATGTCAGTTGAAGAAAGTCACACTACCAGTGATAAAGCCTCAAAGAGTGGATCCAGAGTGACTGGATGGATACAGATTTCCTACATACGGTAATGAAGTTTCATTTAAAATCTCACACTTTCCCCCCTAGTAAATTTCCTGATGCAATACACACCCCTCCTACATAGAATATTTTCCATAGAATTCCATATTGTGTCCCCCAGACGTCAACTTCTTCACAAGATTTGAAGGAGCTGGTACAGTAGGTGTTCAACATGATGTATCCTGTGGCTGGGCAATATGGCTGAGTGTGAACTTTTTATGCCGTAGGACTATCTGAAGATTATTCTTAACTACATTCAATATCACAACAGGTGCAATGACATTTGCTCTCTCTGGTTCTACAGGGACATAACATGTGTATTGCAATCTATCAGGCCTGAACAACAGAAAAACTGTTGTTCAGGCCTGATAGATTAGATAGCAATACTACAGTCCCTGTAGAACCAGAGAGAGGCGCTGCCTGTATATACATATTTTTTCCATTCTTCTCGATCTAATGTATTCCGAAACTTTTCCAAGACCTTTAAATTTATATCAGACATATTTTAAGGAATTGTAAGGAACCCAGTGGAACTCAGTGTCAGCCATGACAATCGGTTTGTAAACTTGTGTCTGTGTGAAGACTGCTGCTGCTCACCCAGTTGTCCGAGCTGGTGAATGAGGTTGTCCTCCAAGATGGCGCTGGAGGCAAAGTTATTCCCGACGTCGATGAAGGTGGGCAGCGAACCTGTGGTGAAGCCCTTGATCCTCTGCATGGTGGTGGTGGGGGGGTCGGCGCGGAAGGGGTACAGGCGGCTGTGGGCGGGCCGCGATGCGACCGTCTCCTCCAGCACGGGTAGCTTGTTCTCGTAGGGACGTGGCGCTGCGTTGCCGTGGTCAAAGCGAGCGAAGTCGTATTTCAGCGCGTCGATGATGAGAAGCACGGCCCTGCGGAACCGGGGCTTGGCGCGACAGAAGTCTCCCTGCTCTCCTGCTGGGAGCAGCACATCCTCACAGGTGCTGGTCCTGTTCACCTCCAGCCTGACCAGCAGAAACCCACCCACAAACAGGTAGATGCCAACGTAGAACACTGCGCACATCCACAGCAGCAGCGATAGGATTCTGAGCCTCTTCATCCTAGAGAATATGAATGCAGATTGCAGTATGTTAATTACACCCGGTTGCATATCGCTTACATCGCTGCATGTATACTTATTCGCCACCTTTAAATGCAGTATCACATTATGTTAATAGTGAACACCACCAAAGGGCTTGTTGAGCGCGGTGTTGCACACCGAATCTTCAAAGCGTGTTGTGGGTTTGTAGATCAGCTCTTTTCGATGTGCGACCGACAACGGTGGGCAAGTTCTAAGCATAAAGCCGGCTTTGTGTTACTTTTATTTCCCCCGAATGCACATTAAGGCAGACTTGGGTAATGTTGTGCTAAACAGCAAATGAAGCAACAGCAGCGGTTTCTTGACAGAGAGCTTTGAATGGTAATGCTGGTTCTTTTTTATGACAACAAAGATACATCAATGAGGACTTCACAATCACAACAAGAAGAAGTGACAGGAAAAAGGTAGTCAGATCTGAGGAACAAAAATAACAACTAATTGTTCGCAACATAGAGGACACACATACCTCCCCCCCTTATTTTTTATCATGTTGTTATCATTATAAATATCACTAGCATTATCCCTTTCATAATTTAGCATAATTAATATTACTATATTTTGCTTTGTTTATTTCTGTTTGTGAGAGTCAAACGACACACTGATGATGGATATATATATATATATGGACTCATGTCACACTTAGATGTGTGTAATCATGTTTTTTGGTTTACTGCATTTTAATTTAGTTTGTAACACTGGGTGTACATTTTTTTTTTTTTAAACAATTGCAAGAAGATGTAAAATGTGAACTGCAACATGAACTAATTGCAATAAAAGCATAAGAAGAAGAAGTGACAGCTAGCATCAAACTACCGGGCAGGGAGAGATCATGGCTTTGCCTTCGTTAGCCTCACCAGCTAGCTCCCTCCCGCATGTTATACTGACCTTGCAGCGGCCGGTGTTGTCCTCTTTCTCCCGGGGCGAGGCGTGGAGGACCGTGTGTGTTCACAACACGGTGCTGCGAGACACTGAGCCTCAGGTGCACGCACAACCTCTAACCTTCATTGAGACTCCAGCACACTGAGGTTACAGAGAAGGAGGCTGACTCTCAGATGGAACTGGAACTAACGGCCATGGAGCTAAAGCCGGAAGCTCCCGGCGGACACTTGTTCTTTGTAGCACAAACTTCCTCCTCTTGTGACATGCGCAGTTAGCCACTGTCCTCAATGGCTGTGTAACCATGACAACCCTTTCTTAAGGTGACAGTGTGCCAGGAACGGGAATGTTTTTCACTCAAACATTATACAGTTTAGGGTAGTATACAACTACAGGTATAGGGTAGGCAATAGTTTGTGGTTAAAACAATTATTCTTTCTTTTTTTCCAAAGTTAAAGCTCTATTATTCTGATAGTCCACAGGACCACAATGGAAACAAGCCCTTGTTTTTGTTATCCTTTTCGCATCATTGTATAAATCGTACCACTATTTGCAAACTGTTAATAAAGTATTCAATATCAATCAATCTACCATCAGGGGCCTCCCCATCTCTCCAGCTCTAGAAAACAGAAAATACATGCTCATTTCTTTATGTCATATTCCTGTATCCTGTTTGAGTTCTCCCCTTATTTTTAACTCCTGATTGGATAAAATCGGTACCCCGACCTGATATTAGTTTTTCTGTTTAGAACTGGAGAGACAGGGAGACTCCTGTTATTAAACAAACACTCCATAGCAATAGCCTACTATCAGAATATAGAGCTATTTAACACTTATTTAAACAAACAAACAAACAAACACAAATATACCCTACCTTTAATACTGGTCAGAGAGCAGGCTGGCTCAGGAGGTAGGCTACCTCATCTGGTGCTTTGAGGAGTGCTTTGTAAAGTGCTTTTAAAAAAGGCACTATAAATGCATTCTATTTACTATGTCAAGGCAGACTAATACATTTCCAGGCTTGACTGAATTACATCATCATGGATTCCAATTTGCTTTTGCTATCTTTACTCATTGCCCATTGCAAGAAAAGTTTGACCCTATTTGCCCTTTGGGTTCGGGCTGTCAAAGTAAGAAAACAGAATTGAGAGCCTATAACTCTTAATGGCCTGTAGATGGTGCCACAGAATAAAACCTCTATGAATACTGATGCACTAACTCAGCTGATAGTTGCTGCCAGAAGCAGTTCTTTGTGGTATGTGCCCCTTATAGCATGGGATCTCTTCACTCAGTGCTTTGTCAGATTGGCTGGGCAGTTGAGTGGCAGAACTGTGGCTAAATGAAGTGCAATTTTGGAACCCTGAGATGCTGGCTCTCTCAAGAAGACTGTTTCAGATGAACAGCAATGGATTCCCAACAAACAATTTAAAAATACTAAATACAAACGTAGCCTAGTAATCGCCTTCCGGCCTTGGGTGGCCACATCTAAGGGGCAGCCTGATAATGGGCTGCATTCCACGCAAGGTTAGAACTGGTTTACTTCCCATATAGCACCGCCCCCCCCCCCCCCCCCACACGTCCCCCACAGAGCTCTGAACACACTCAAATGTTCGAGTACCAAACAATAAATTAACCATTGTGAGATTTTTAAAACTGCCTTTGGAGAGAATACGTGCTGGAGTGAAGGAGAGGGAGGATTTGGAAACATAAACACAAATTTCACATAAATTAAATCCCAAATGCTCATCTTCTTAATAAATGTGTATGGCTCTGTTTCATGCCTCTTATTTGCACTTTGCTTAAAACAATACGGGGAGGGGTATATATTTCTTAGCAACCACATAACCTTAAAGCAGGCGTCTTCAACAATTTTCAGGCCAAGGACCCCCTCGCTGAGAGAGAGATGAAGCAGGGACCCCACCTCTACATATTGTGTTGCAGAACTTCTTTACTGAAAATAGCAGATGCGAGGCGTTGTGAGCTTGTAGATCTGCTATTTTCGGCTAATGTTCCCCTCAGTCAGAATAGGGATGCTTTTTTTTTTTTACATTAACCACTTGAACCCTAATTAGGGTTCAAGTGGTTAATGTAAAAAAAAAAAAAAATCCTATCCTATCCTATCCTATCACATAAAGATTTGGCGGACCCCCTGTAGTAACTCTGAGGACCCCCTATAGGGATCCCGGA